>NC_053129.1:31790027-31862527 GCF_010015445.1 Perca fluviatilis | reverse complement strand
AAAGGAAACTCATTGAATGAGAAGGTGTGTCCAAACTTTTGGCCTGTACTGTATGTATGTATGTATGTGTGTGTGTGTGT
Source organism: Perca fluviatilis (assembly GCF_010015445.1). Classification (NCBI taxonomy): domain Eukaryota; kingdom Metazoa; phylum Chordata; class Actinopteri; order Perciformes; family Percidae; genus Perca; species Perca fluviatilis. The sequence goes on along the minus strand of NC_053129.1, from coordinate 31,862,447 downwards.
ATATATATATATACATACATACATACATACATATATGCGCTACGGTTCCCAAAAATTAGTCACATTTAAAAAAGTCGAAGTCCCCGTAAAAACTATAATAATAAAATAATCCTCAATCAGAAATTCAGTAGCAGGTCAAACATGAAAACTATATAAAAATAAGGAAACTAATCAAATATAGCCTCATATAAACTAAATTATAAAAAAATAAAACAAATCACAAGGGCTTTTTTAATTGGGGGCACAACTTCATCCTCCAAAATCATTTTAAACCCTTTAAAAATCCCCTTTTTCCTCACAGTCTGCAAGTATTATAAAGAAAAAGCAGCTCAGACACCAGATAAAAACAAATAATTGGTGGTAATAGAATATTCTGAGCATGCTCAGTAGATTAAAACTTCAGATGGAGTTGTGGTTCTATGTCTGTCACTGTAAACATCTCTGCCCCTCGGTTCAACCCTGAGCTCAGACTGCCCCCTGCTGTCAGACTGAGGAACTGCAAGACTTTCAGGTAAAACATGTAGCCTCTATATCATTTAGAACATCTTACTGTCATCAATCATCCCTTAGAGCCATCCTGTTTTATATATTGCTCTCGAACTGTCTTCGTCATTCTGAAACCAGAACACAACAAACGTTTAAAGGTCCCATGACATGGTGCTCTTTGGATGCTTTTATATAGGACTTAGTGGTCCCCTAATACTGTATCTGAAGTCTCTTTTATATAGACCTTAGTGGTCCCCTAATACTGTATCTGAAGTCTCTTTTATATAGGCCTAAGTGGTCCCCTAATACTGGATCTGAAGTCTCTTTTATATAGACCTTAGTGGTCCCCTAATACTGGATCTGAAGTCTCTTTTATATAGACCTTAGTGGTCCCCTAATACTGTATCTGAAGTCTCTTTTATATAGGCCTTAGTGGTCCCCCAATACTGTATCTGAAGTCTCTTTTATATAGGCCTCAGTGGTCCCCTAATACTGGATCTGAAGTCTCTTTCCTTAAATTCAGAGCCAGTCCCACGATGAGCTTTCCTTAGGATGTGCCATTTCTGTGTCTGTAGCTTTAAATGCTATTGAGGAGGAGGGGGGGGGCAAGGGTTAGGGTGGGGGTGTGGCCTTGACCAACTGCCACTTTGCTTGTTTGAAAGCCATGATGTCTCTTTCTCATGGGTGGGCCAAATTCTCTGGGCGGGCAAAGCAGAGAAAGGGGAGGTAACCTTTCTCCTTATGACCTCATAAGGAGAAGATTCCAGATCGGCCCATCTGAGCTTTCATTTTCTCAAAGGCAGAGCAGGATACCCAGGGCTCGGTTTACACCTATCACCATTTCTAGCCACTTGGGGACCATAGGCAGGCTGGGGGAACTCATACTAATGTTAAAAAAAACCTCATAAAGTGACATTTTCATGCCATGGGACCTTTTAAGATGATTCATTTTCACTCCTGCCACCTCAAAAGAGGCAACAATTTGTCTGATTTGATTGTCTGGTTTCTATTTAATAATGTTCAGTATATGTAGGAATTTCTCCCGATTGGAAGTTATTTTAAAATCCTCAAAGATTCAGGGCTTCTAAGATAATATTCGGGCTGGAGCCCCAGTAACTACCCATACTGCGCCGCTGCTTAAAAGTTGTACTGCTCCATTTTCCCCCAAATAATATTTATCCATTAATAATATATTATTGGAAACTGTATTCTTCATAAATGTTTAAGTGTTTGCCTGTCTGACTTGCTGTACTGAGCAGTTCATTTGAATTAATTTACCGAAAGTGTAGCAAAGCTGCTTCTGATGATTTGTGATTTTCAGACCTGTGAAAAAGTACAAATATATTCCAACGCATTTAGAAAAGGTTTAAATTACAGCTGATCTTTCTCTGATCCTCTCTTCACTGATAGGGGGGGACATGTAATGCAGAAATTGTCCAAAAGGAGGCGAACTTGCATCAAAAATGATGCCTTCAAATAAGAAGTAAGTTTGGGAGAATCTGTGGTGTATTTATGTTTGTGTTTCATTTGCACTCGTCTTCATCATGTTGTGTTCTTCATGTACTTGTTTATAACAATAAACTGTAATGATACAGACTACTTGATGCATTAATGTAAGAAAACAGGGCCATCACTTCTCCCAGTGTATCTATGAAACAGAAACATAGGCCCACTTCTACTGTGACCCACTGTAACGTAGGCTACTTGCCAAAGCTGTGCTCCTGGGTAGTGAGGGATTATCACCAGTTGTGTTCACTTGCTGTTTCACCTCCAAATAATGTTTTTAGATAATCTGGATAAACTGTCTGATCGTCTGACTGCTTTGTTTCTTACCCTGATGTCACAGTGTTCCCAGATATCAACTATTAGTAACTTGGTGAGTACAACAATACTATTGTTAGAAATGTTGGCGAAAACAACCCCTAGCATATATTGGAATGGTCCATTTAACCAGTAGTTCCCAATATTATTTTCAGTTGTGTGTCCACATCCCTGTCAGATGAACTTAACGCTTTCATTATCACTTTCATTAACACTTTCATCAACACTTTCATTCATTTTAATTAGGCTACTTTAAGCTATATTACTGTTTATCCATTACTTTCCGAGCTAACTATTTCAACTGTTTATCTGTCACTTTTAGCTAACTATTTCAACTGTTTACCTGTCACTTTTAGCGAACTATTTCAACTGTTTATCCGTCTCTTTTAGCTAACTATTTCATCTGTTTACCTGTCACTTTTAGCGAACTATTTCAACTGTTTATCCGTCTCTTTTAGCTAACTATTTCAACTGTTTATCTGTCACTTTGAGCTAACTATTTCAACTGTTTACCTGTCACTTTTAGCTAACTATTTCAACTGTTTATCCGTCTCTTTTAGCTAACTATTTCAACTGTTTATCCGTCTCTTTTAGCTAACTATTTCAACTGTTTATCTGTCACTTTTAGCTAACTATTTCAACTGTTTATCCGTCTCTTTCAGCTAACTATTTCAACTGTTTATCTGTCTCTTTCAGCTAACTATTTCAACTGTTTACCTGTCACTTTTAGCTAACTATTTCAACTGTTTATCCGTCTCTTTCAGCTAACTATTTCAACTGTTTATCCGTCTCTTTCAGCTAACTATTTCAACTGTTTACCTGTCACTTTGAGCTAACTATTTCAACTGTTTATCCGTCTCTTTTAGCTAACTATTTCAACTGTTTATCCGTCTCTTTTAGCTAACTATTTCAACTGTTTATCCGTCTCTTTTAGCTAACTATTTCAACTGTTTATCTGTAACTTTTAGCTAACTATTTCAACTGTTTATCCGTCTCTTTTAGCTAACTATTTCAACTGTTTATCTGTAACTTTTAGCTAACTATTTCAACTGTTTATCCGTCTCTTTTAGCTAACTATTTCAACTGTTTATCCGTCACTTTTAGCTAACTATTTCAGTTGTTTGTCACTTTTAGCTGCTCGATGGTGTTTTTTGCCCCCAACTACTCCTTACAGGCAGCGCTGCATCCACTGCCTTCAAGGCAGCTAACCCTAACCCTAACCTTAACCCTAAGCATAACCATAACCATAACCAGTGCCTCCCAACGGTGCCTTCCAGGCAGCACTGCCTGGAAGGCGCCATTGGGGGAAAAAAACAACTGTTTATCCGTTACTTTAAGCTAACTATTTTAACAGTTTATGCATGAGGCCACTTTGAGCTAACTATTTGTTAACATTTGGTATTCGAAGTGGGGTCTGGGGGCCCCCTAGGGGTCCTTGAGGGGGTTCCAGGGGGTCCCAAGGACAAAGGGGAATCATTTATTTTCACTATAATTCCATACGTATCACAATGACAGAATGTGTGCCATGTTTTGGTCATGGGTTTCATACACTTTCTGTAATAAAACATCTAATACATAAAGTCTGAGAACCACTGCTCTAGGGTGTCCTTCCAGTAAGCCTAAAGGAAACGTGATGAAGTGCCCTCTAAAATTAAGAAGAGGCGATGCAGAGCCATATATGCTGTCCTTTATGCTAGAAAACATTCTGTGCACTGGTGCCCTCCTAATTTTTTTCGCCCCTGCCTGTCACACAGCCTGACAAATAGAGCTGTAACATTTCCACATTTTTCTGTAAATTAATTGCGATTAACAATAAAATTGCTATTAGTGTGATAACTTTTGCTCTCAAAATTTTTTTTTCTTCTCTTAGATCATTTATTTTCTCGCATGTAATAAAGACACAAATCTAACTCCATACCATGTGACCAAGATAATGTAATAACACAAATACACAGCTTATGAAGTAAACCACGCCTCTTCAAATACTAAAATCTTTTTCTAACTGTATCCCCCCTCGTCATTTTTGTTGTTATGTGCCAACAACTAGCCTAGCTTTAACTTAACAGTCCGACCAATAATCACTTATATAATTACAATTTGGCATATCCAAACATATCAACAATGACCATCAGCAGTCATACAACTTAGGACCTTGGCTAATGTTAGCAATTAATTGCGGTTAAACAAAGAAACCGCATTTACGTTTAAAAAGAAAAGACGGTTAGACAATGATGTACTAATTGTTACAGGCCTACTGACAAGTACCCTTTAGCCCTGTTTGGGAATCACTGATTTGATTGGTTGTGTTCTCTAAGTCAAAGGGGGAGAGGGTTTCCTCAGCCTGTTATGACGCGTTCAGTGTGAACATGTGAACCGAAGAGCCCTTCAGGATTCCTCGGCCTTCTGAGTGCTGACGCAAAATGATCCTCCTGCAAACAGGAAACGATGACATGAACAGGAGGAGGAGGAGGAGGAGGAGGAGGAGGAGTATCACTGCAGTCGGAGCGTTGGATGGTGAGCAGTGAGACTATTCGGACGGCAGCTGATGGGTGAGGCGAAGAAAATTTAAACTTACACAAAACAGAGAGAGAGTGAATCCATGCCAGGCTAAAAAAAGAAATATTTTTACTCTCCATTTCAGATGTTTTCTTATGGTAAAGTTGCTTCGGTGCTTGTTTGTTTGGAAATGTGAGTTTTATTGTTAGATTACAGTTCTTTATGACATAAGCGGCAGGAGAAAAGAAGACGATCAAACCCTACTACAACTTTACTTTATTTGTTTATGCATTCATTAATGTGTAAGTATGCTTTCAAAATGTCAACTGCATGGACAATAAGACTACAGTAGCCTTGGTAGATTGTGAGTTATAAAGTCAGATTTTGTGAAATGTAATTTTATGGACATTTGTGTCGCTTTAATATATAAAATTAAGTGTAATTTCCTTAATCTGGGGACATGGTTGATTGCGAATTAAGATTTTATTTTACGATTCATAACCGGTCACATAAATGCAGGAAAATAAATGAAAATTGTACATGCAGTTGCATTTGATTCGGATAATGTTATTCCCCACGGAACATTCAGCCGTTAAAATTGAAGTTGAGAATATCAGATGTCTGTAGATGTATGAAAACAGATACAATCAGATGATTAACACTCTAAATATGATAAGAAAGATATTAAATGAAAAGGAAGTGGACACATGAAGTGTCCGCTTTAGTTGATTCAGGACCCAGGGTGCAGTTTGTTGTCAAGAATTTTAAATTCATAATGGAAAAAAAATGAATTGCATCTGCTTATATTTCTTATATGCCTACATAAAGAGAGATCACATGGAGTCTGGACAAGATTTCAAGATCCTTAACCTGCATTTATTTGGATTGACAGTTTTTTTTTTTTTTATATAAGATTTGAAGCTTGATGATTGGATATATTTGATTCATTCATATTCTAAAGCTGTTAAATGTCAAGGCCACATGGTGTTAGGAAACACAGTAGCAATATTTTACTCATAATGAAATCATAAAAACACAATAATGCAAATGATCGTCTATAAATCAAACCCTTCAGCTGAAAGTGAAATGGTAATTAGTAGCCGTGTTGCTGTAGTCACAAATCAACACAACAGAGGCTTTTTTTTAGTATGGTTATAATTACACAAATTAGTGTTCCTTAAAATGAAAACATATAGCCTATGTTGTTTTCATTAAAATGTTGTTATAGCTTTATGGCAGAACAAAGAGGTTTAGTTACAGAAAAATCCTTGACCTGGTTCGTTTTTCTATACCCCCCATTTGAATTTTGTTTTTAAGCCAAGTACACCGTGACCAGTGATAGATTTACCAAACAACAGCCATGTCACTGAAAAACATTTAAATGCTGATGAAAAAAGGCAACAAAAACTTAAGAACGCAAGAAGTCGGTAGAAAGAAGGAAGTAAGGCAAGAATAGATGGAAAATAGTCCCAAAACCTTAGAAAACAGCGACAAAAACTTCGTAAAAAAGAGACAGAAAAAAAACACGGTAGAAAGAAGGAAGACAAAAAACAGTGACAAAAACCTTGAAAAAGGCTGAATTGTTTTTTTTAAAAAAGCAACAAAAAATTCGTCAAAGTAAGACAGTGGAAGGAAGGAAGGAAGGAAGGAAGGAAGGAAGGAAGGAAGGAAGGAAGGAAGGAAGGAAGGAAGGAAGGAAGGAAGGAAAGAACAGGTCAAAAATAGTGACAAAAAGCGACAAAAACTTCAAAAACAGTGACAAAAACTTCATGTAACCCAGAGTTTTTGTCACTGTTTTTGAAGTTTGTCACTTTTTTTTAAAGTTTTTGTCGCTTGGAGAAACACTGCTCTAAGAGTATAGATGTTTTTATTGTATTAAAACCATAGGCTACACTGTTTATAACTCATCATAACTTCTTGAATGCATATAAGAACTGTAGCTCATTTCTTTGATGAAAGTTAAATTTCCTAAAAAAAATCCTTTATTTATCAAACTAAATTTGATAAAACTTCAATCTCTGAAAAGCAAACGTCAATTTCTTTTCATGGAACGCTTGCAGTTTGTGTTTTTGCACCATTAGAAGGCTGCGCTAGGCCTACCTTTTCTAATACTAGACATTATATAGGCCTACAATCATCATCTCAATACCTTTTTTTCTTTCCTTTTTTTTTTTTTTTTTTTTTTTTTTTTTTTTTTTTTTTTTTTTTTTTTTTCTTTTTTCTTATTGAACTTACTCATTTTTTTTTTTTTTTTTTTTTTTTTTTTTTTTTTTTTTTTTTTTTTTCTTTTTTTTTTCTTTCTTTCCTCTTTTTTTTTTTTTTTTTTTTTTTTTTTTTTTTTTTTTTTCTTTTTTTTTTTTTTTTTTCGATTCAATTTTATTTATAGTGTGGAATCATAACTGGCGTTATGTCAGGACACTTTACAGATAGAGTGACCCCACTCTAGGGCTGCACGATACGAGGAAAATATCTCATTGCGATTATTTTGACTGATATTGCGATATGATTCACGGCATTGGAGGGAATGATCATTTTTGTGTCGTTATTCTCATTTTTATTGAAAAATATTCAAATTAAAATGATAAATAGTGTGGGTTTTGGGGGATTTGGTCAGTAGGATAACATTTGTAGGCTGGGATGTCTCTGCAGCACCACAATACTTTCATTTGGATATTGCACTATAGTCCATATTGCGATTTCGATAAAATTGCGATTAAATGTGCAGCCCTGCCAGACTATAATTTAGAAAGACCCAACAATCTCCTCCCTAAGAGGTAGGCCTGTAACAACTAGTACATAATTGTCTAATTGTCAATTTTGTAACATAAATCGTGGTTTCTTTGTTTAACCGCAATTAATTGCTAAGGTCTTTAGGTTTTGACTGCTGATGGTCATTGTTGATTTTGTTCAGATACGCCAGATTGTTATAATATAAGGGATTATTGGTCAGACTGTTGAGCTAAAGCTATGCTAGTTGGTGGCACTTGACGTTGTTAACTTGGCTGTGTATTTGTGTTATTGCATTATCTGGGTCACATGACAGTAAAGCAAAAGATATATCCTGGGATTCATTAAAAACTTGAATTTGTTTAAAAAAAATAATAATTAAAAATAATATTTTTTTAAATTTGACAGAAAGAGACAATTATATTGGTAGGCTAATCGCAATTATTTCTGAGACAATTAATTGTACAGCAACATTTGGAATTGTTACAGCATTTGGTTCTCTCCCTCCTTTTCTTCCTTAAACTTCTCTACTCCCCTCTTTCACCTCCTTCTCCTCAAAGAGCAGTTAGCCTAACTGACAGAGAGCCTAAATCCTAATCTTTATATTAAAAGTCCCGTGTGTGTGTGTGTGTGTGTGTGTGTGTGTGTGTGTGTGTGTGTGTGTGTGTGTGTGTGTGTGTGTGTGTGTGTGTGTGTGTGTGTGTGTGCAGCGCAGAGCTACGGGGAGGTGAACCAGCTCGGAGGGATGTTTGTTAACGGCCGGCCGCTGCCCGGCCCGGTGCGGCTGCGGATCGTGGAGCTGGCGCAGCTCGGCATGCGGCCCTGCGACATCAGCCGCCAGCTGCGCGTCTCCCACGGCTGCGTGTCCAAGATCCTGGCGCGCTACAACGACACCGGCTCCATTCTGCCCGGAGCCATCGGCGGCAGCAAGCCGCGGGTCACCACCCCCGCCGTGGTCCGGAGCATCGGGGACTACAAGCAGGACGACCCGGGCATCTTCGCCTGGGAGATCCGGGACCGGCTGCTGTCGGACGGGGTGTGTGACAAGCACAACGTGCCGTCTGTCAGCTCCATCAGCCGGATACTCAGGAATAAAACTAATATAAAACATCCGTATGAGAGCGGCAAACCGGCCCCGGCTCAGCTGCAGTACGGACACGTGTACCCGACATACTCATACACCGGGCCCGCAGGGACCCACACCGGGACCGGGCACGTCGGCCTGCCGCGGAGCTGGCACAACATCCTGGGCATCCGAGCCTTCATGGACCCGGCAGGTTGGTGGAGACACTGTTTTTTTGTTTTTAAGTCCTCATAGGCTACCTCAAGGGCGTAGGTTTTGTTTCAACATGGGGGGGCATAGGATAACGGCCCCCATAAAATCTAATAAAATTTGAACGTGGAACAATTCATTTCCTGCATTCTGGTGATTTTTTTATGCAGCAATTTATGGTGCAAACGTCTTTATTTATGTTATTATTCTCCTGTAATGTTCAAAACGTTCTGCACATTCAAAACATCATCAGTGTTTCGGGATAGTTTTCTTTTTAGGAATCATGAACATCTCCACAACAAATCTGTTGAGAGAACGAGACCTTGTTGAAGCCAGAAGCTCCAAAGTTTAAATCTACATAAAAGACAAGAAATCACAAGAAATCACATCTGGATTTTCTAAACATACGTTTTGAGTTATTTTGACCTCTTTTTGGGGAGTGGGTTGTCTTTAATATTTTCAAATCTCCCTTTTTTAAATATTGGGGGCTACACATCCCCTGCATCCTCCCCAAACTCTACGCCTATAGGGGCTACCTTCAATTTAGGCTACCAAGCCTTTTTTTTAATAATTTAATAACTTTAGCCTATTGATGTTGACAATGACATAGCCTATTGCGTTTGAAATAAAGTTTGTTACATGAATGTTTGTCCAAAAGTTAATTACTTTGATAAAAGAAATTCTGAATATTTTAAGAACTGATATTGGTGGTGACCATTGGTGGCCTGATTTATTGGCTACCTTTAATTTGCTTAAAACTAAACTTTTCCCACACTACTATAATGTTTCTTTTCTGTAACTTAGGTCTAATTATTTTATTGATGTTCACAATGAAATAGGCGACTCAAACCCCAGACTTTAGGGTACATGGTCACTCTCTATTTCTGTGAATTAACAGTTGTATGACCGTAAAAACAGAAAATGTCCCTAAAATGTGATTCACAGTTGTAGTTTAGTCTTTTTTACATTTGGAATTGCATTATAATTTGTGCTCCGACACTTTTTTTCGACCTCTGACGCTTTTTCCGATGTTTTTGTCACTTTCTTTTGTCAAATCTTTTTTTATATATTTTTTGGGGCATTTTTAGGCCTTTATTTTCCCAATTAGTTTGTGAACATAAAGCCAACACTACTTCAACAGAAGTGATTTAAAAGCAACAAAAAAAATTTTTTTTCTGTTACACGGAAATGTTACAAGTTTTGAGACAAATAGCCGAACATAAAATAATTTAAATTTAAAATTAAATGTTTTTTTTTTAACTTAAACATATTAAATTAGACTATAAAATATCCAAGAAGTGTTAGTTTTTAATTGCAGGTTGTAAAATCATCCCAAATTCCCAAATAAAACATAATATCATGGTTGTTCAATAGTCCTATAGTAAATAGTAGTTATAAAGTCCATTAAAAACTTGTGCAAATGTTGATGCTGCACAGAATAAGGTAGCCTATCTTTTACTACTTTTACTTTTAAAGCTACGATAATGGACATATTTTTCATTTTCAGAAGAATCACACATTTAAGCTATAAATATAATTATTTATGATCTTGTTTTAAATATTTATTTTCTCTTCAAAGTGCACATGCATTTCTAGGCAAGAAAAGATTCAGCCCTATATATGTGTGTGTGTATATATATATATATATATATATATATATATTTCATTCATGATCTTGTGCTCTGACAACTTTTTTTCGCCACAGACGCTGGTTTTGGGAGATTAAAGTCACTTTTTTTTCCAACACTTGTCAATTTTTATGATATTTTGAGTGGTTTTCTTTTGGACATTTTTGTCGCTTTGCGACCCTTGTAACACTTTTTTCGACCTCTGATGCTTTTTCCGATGTTTTTGTTGCTTTTCTGGCTTTTATTGTTGTTGGCATTTTAGAATTTTTTCAAATGTTCTGTATTTTAACACACAAATTTCAAATAAAAAAAAATATGTATATATACATCATTATTTTTTCATGCCTCAGAATGGGCCTTTGTGGGGGAACATATGTAAATGGGGGTTAGGACATTTTCAGTGTCAAACACTTTCTGATCAGTTTCTGCACCATTTTATGTTTGAAGGAAAAATATAAGTGACAATTAAACATTTCAAACTATAATGGAATATAAGGCAGTAAGGGGGGTTTTACTTTAGGGGCCTGGGCCCGGATCCTAAAGTATGAACACATCCACGCCCAAGTCCACTTGAAAAGGTGGTCTTTACAGTTCATGTGTTATGGTTTGCATAAGGTGTAAAAACCATCTGTACCAAAACCTGGAAGTTGACTCCACCTATCTAGGGGGTCCCAGGACACGTATGCCCAAATAGTCTGTTTCATGTTCATTTTAAGAGCTGTAGCAAAACAACATGCTCTACATATCTCAACCAGTTCAGTTGAATAGACCTTTTTCACGGCAGACATGTTGACATGTCATAGTAGGGAAAGCACAGGTGTATACAAAACCATTACTGATGGCTGCATTCCACTTAGGAGAGGTCCTGGTATTAAACCATTACTGATGGCTGCATTCCACTTAGGAGAGGTCCTGGTATTAAACCATTACTGATGGCTGCATTTCACTTAGGAGAGGCCCTGGTATTAAACCATTACTGATGGCTGCATTCCACTTAGGAGAGGTCCTGGTATTAAACCATTACTGATGGCTGCATTCCACTTAGGAGAGGTCCTGGTATTAAACCATTACTGATGGCTGCATTCCACTTAGGAGAGGTCCTGGTATTAAACCATTACTGATGGCTGCATTCCACTTAGGAGAGGTCCTGGTATTAAACCATTACTGATGGCTGCATTCCACTTAGGAGAGGTCCTGGTATTAAACCATTACTGATGGCTGCATTCCACTTAGGAGAGACCCTGGTATTAAACCATTACTGATGGCTGCATTCCACTTAGGAGAGGTCCTGGTATTAAACCATTACTGATGGCTGCATTCCACTTAGGAGAGGTCCTGGTATTAAACCATTACTGATGGCTGCATTCCACTTAGGAGAGGTCCTGGTATTAAACCATTACTGATGGCTGCATTCTTCTTAGGAGAGGCCCTGGTATTAAACCATTACTGATGGCTGCATTCCACTTAGGAGAGGTCCTGGTATTAAACCATTACTGATGGCTGCATTCCTCTTAGGAGAGGCCCTGGTATTAAACCATTACTGATGGCTGCATTCCACTTAGGAGAGGTCCTGGTATTAAACCATTACTGATGGCTGCATTCCTCTTAGGAGAGGTCCTGGTATTAAACCATTACTGATGGCTGCATTCCACTTAGGAGAGGTCCTGGTATTAAACCATTACTGATGGCTGCATTCCTCTTAGGAGAGGCCCTGGTATTAAACCATTACTGATGGCTGCATTCCACTTAGGAGAGGTCCTGGTATTAAACCATTACTGATGACTGCATTCCACTTAGGAGAGGTCCTGGTATTAAACCATTACTGATGGCTGCATTCCACTTAGGAGAGGTCCTGGTATTAAACCATTACTGATGGCTGCATTCCACTTAGGAGAGGTCCTGGTATTAAACCATTACTGATGACTGCATTCCACTTAGGAGAGGCCCTTGTATTAAACCATTACTGATGGCTGCATTCCACTTAGGAGAGGCCCTTGTATTAAACCATTACTGATGGCTGCATTCCACTTAGGAGAGGTCCTGGTAGTAAACCATAAATGATGGCTGCATTCCACTTAGGAGAGGCCCTGGTATTAAACCATTACTGATGGCTGCATTCCACTTAGGAGAGGTCCTAAGTTTTTCCTACTATGACAAGTCAAAATGTCTGCTGTGCAAAAGGTCTATAGCATAAATCATTTACTTTGTATTATAGCACCACATTTGTAATGTATAAATCTGTTGTTCCAGTATTAGCAAAATGTATGTTTATCTTCAGCCATTTGATGGTCATACTATTATTTAACTGTACTTAATTTCAGACTATTCTGTAAAAACTTATTTCAGGATTGTGGGTCGGTCAAATATGTATTTTTCCGATTTTATTTCACGGGCCCTGAAAGCAATTCCTCTGCTTGGTCAAACACTTTCCAGAGCATCATGGGAAAGCTAAAACTGCTTTAGCATCACAGCTAATTTCAATAAAAGGCCAGTTTTGATTATTGGGGGGGGGGCGTCGAAACCCCCCAATCCTTCCCGTAAATTACGCCTATGCATAATATAATCAGAATGTGATCTTTAAACCCATATTTTTTTAGTTTTTTTCAGAATTGATTGTGTTTCTAACATTCGACAAAACATCTCTATTAGGCCAGACATCCCGAAAAAATTCGGGGCAGTCGCGAAATCCAAGCAGTTGTCCCGAATCCCGAATCCTGCCCTAATTGTCCCGAAAATTAGAGCAAAGTCTCAAGAGCAGACTCTCGAGTAGTTATAGTATAGGGCAGTGGTGGCCTAAAGGTTAGAGAAGGGAGCTTGTGACCGGGAGGTCGTTGGTTCAATCCCCAGACCGACAGGATAAAATCTGGGTGGGAAAGTGAAAGAACAGTGCTTGTCCCTCCCTCATTACCACCACTGAGGTGCCCTTGAGCAAGGCCCTTAACCCCCAATGGCTCCAGTGGAGCTGCTCAGTGGCCAGCAGATCAGACTGTGGTTGTACTGGGCAGGGTATGAATGTGGAACTGTGTGAATGTGATCAGGGCGTTCCTGCAAAAGAGAGGCTGCCTCTCAGTGAACCTCCCCTGAATAAATAAAGGTTAAATAAAAAAGAAAAAATAATAGTCTGATAGAACATTAAAAACTGTTCATGGTGATTGTATAGGCCCTAACACGCATTGCTATTTTTCATTCATTCATTGTTGAAATGGAGGCTCAGGCCGGTGTCCCGGGACCCGATGAACACGTAGCTAAAAAGCAAAAACGTCTCAGCAGGTACTGGGAGGACTGGATCCAGAAATACCCCTGGATTACTGCAGTTTTAAGGGACACAAACAGGAGTTTGGTATTTCACAGTCAGACGTCCGGCTGCATGCTAGCAGCAAGCTACATATAACTACAACAGCACAACTGTACAGACCTGTCTTTGCTTTATTTGTTTCATAATGACACTTGAGTTCATGATTTTAATGATTTTGTATTTGTATTTTCGGGTTTACGTGACAGACAGTTGAATTCCTTCGAAATTCATGTTCATTTTCTATGTTTTCATCAACATTTTCTTGAGTGAAACTTCTGCAGACATCAACGAAAAATGTGAAACTATTTGTGTTAATTCAGTGTCATCGTTTCAATCTTTTCCAGCACTGTGTGGATCTGAAGGACACTCAGCCAAAATGGAGGACAGGACCAGTATGACCAGTATGACCAGTATGACCAGTAGTACGAGCAGTATGAGCGGCAGCAGACAGTTTCCCTCTGGAGTCAATGAAGTGGAGAAAACCAGCAACGAGCCGGAACTCAAATACCAACAGCAGGTAAATAAAATGGACTTTAACTCTCATTTGTGTTTCCAGTTTTGGACTAACAGCTAAATAAATCAATCCATCATCAGTGAATTTAGAAATTAAAAACAGATTATCGAAGTGGGAAAAAATTTAATTGGATTCGACAACAAAGGATAAAACAAAAGCTGAATTTATACACATACTTGAAAATACTTGATTCACCAGCTGTTATTTACCATCTGTTTTTATTTTGTGGCACACATGAGGCATCCTGGCATCCTTTAATGTAACCAGAGCTCTGATTGGCTATCATCGAGGCACACTTCCTGTTTTCCAGATGGTTTAAGAGTAACAAAAACTACAAAGAGAGACAGCTGTACTGATGATACATGATAATAACAAATGAAGCTTTTTATATAAGTAAAATAAAGTCTGTTTGTCGTCAGTTTGACCCATGGTTGCTAGGGTAGATACACCTTGAGCTCTGATTGGCTGATTTTAAAACGGTGGTTTAACGGTTGTTAATCAGCCAATCAGAGCAGGGCCTTAACTCTGAGTGTTTGTGCTCTTGTGTCTGCGTTTGTGAAGAACAATTTGAGTTTGGGACCTTGAAAGTAATGACGATTATTGAAGATGATTTTATAGAAAGTGAGGACATTTTTGGAAAAGGCTTTTTTTTTTTAAAGTAAGGGCATTTTGGAAAGAAATTCTTTGACTGTTTTGGAAAAGCGGGGAATTATTTGTGAAATTAAGGACATTCATGGAAAGCGAAGGTGTTTTTTAAGTCTGGATATTTTTGTTAATGTTTTGGGATTTAAAGACATGTTTTTGTGAAGTGAGGACATTTAAAAAAAAATGTGGACTGTTTTTGGATTCAAGGACATTTTTGGACAATTTTGGAGAGTTTGGAAATGTTTTGGAAAGTGCATGAAGTTTTTAACTTCCAGTGTTTCCTCTAGATTTTTTTTCAGCAGCGGTGGGGGAAGGGGGAGGGGGTTTGAACGTCAAAAAGTACGGGCTTATCTGCTAATGTTAGCTACCGACCGTTACCTTGAACCCATCCAGCAAATAGACGGTACCGTAGGGTGATTTAACGTCACCGTTCATTTTACACACAGTTTAACAACAAAACAAAACGCTGAGTGAACATTACTAGCTACGTTTTGAGCGGTATGCACCCCCACTAACCTGGAAAACGGTTTTAAAACAGTAACGTTAATACAGCGTGTCGGAGGAATACAGCGTCTCCTGCAGCGGGAGAGGGACCGCAGCGTTCGCTAACGTTAGCTTCTTGTCTCATCTGGGGTCTGGTAAAGAGTTAATTTATCAAATTCAGTGTCCACAATGCTATATTTCACGGGACGCACGTGAGTACGGATTTCATGTTGTGGCTTTCGTCGCTGTTTGTCACTTTGCCTTAGATTGAGTGACCAGCAGCTACTCGCCCTGTTGTTTACTTGGTTGCCATGACTTGGCGAGTGATGACGTACCTGTCACTGTTCCAGTTGCTCACCCTAAAGGGGAGAGAGAGAGGATGACAGTTCGCTTGAGTTCAGTAGAGCACACAGCGCTGCAGAGTTGTGTAATTACGACTTTATGACTTTTCATAAACAAGTAAAGGAGCGGCGGTGTACATAGTGGAAACCCTGTTGTGCGTCTGCCCTATTTCTGATACCGTGGGGGCAGAAATTTTACCGTGGCAGGCCGCCGCTGTAATATCAACATAGAGGAAATGCTGACTTCTTCCGGGACATGAACTCCGCTCTCCTTAGGAGCAAAACACCCCCCCCCCAACCTCCTCCCTATGAGGACTAGAGCAGTCTTAAACAGCAGCAGTCAAAGTGCTGCTCACAGCGATAAATACGTGGAATACATACTAATTACAGTGCCTTAGTTTTGTAGCTATATGTACAAATGGTTCAATAGAACAGCCTTGGGTTTATCAGAAGTTCTGTTCAATAGATAGTCACCATTCACTCGTGTTTCTTAATTTTCTTCCTCCCTCAGTCTTCGCCCAGTCTGCATGGTTACGTCTCAGCCTGTGCGTACTCTCCACCGAACCAGTATGGCATCTACGGAGGTCCAGCAGCCAACTACATGAGCACAGGACACCACTGGCAGCCCCAGTCCTCCAGTCACACTCCCAGTCTGACTCCCAGTTTCACACCCAGTCTGACTCCTAGTCTGACTCCCAGTCTCACTCCCAGTCTGACTCCTAGTCTGACTCCCAGTCTCACTCCCAGTCTCACTCCCAGTCTCACTCCCAGTCTGACTCCCAGTTTCACTCCCAGTCTCATACCCAGTCTCACTCCCAGTCTCACTCCCAGTCTCACTCCCAGTCTGACTCCCAGTCTCACACCCAGTCTCACACCCAGTCTCACTCCCAGTATCCCTCCCAGTTTCACTCCCAGTTTCACTCCCCGTCTCACACCTGGTCTGACTCAGGCCCATCCCGATCCTGCAGCAGCACAGGACGCCGCAGATTTCCATTCTGCAACTTCTTTCAAACTTCTACAAAGAGACGGTGAGACTGATGACTTTATTTATAGATGTAAATCAACCAAAATCACGTTTTTGACACAGAACATACGGAGATGGTGGACTCAAACTGGGCATTTCTTCGCCTCCAAATTCCACATTTTTCTTCCATCCCTCTGTTGATATCCACAGTTGTATTTCAGTCTTTTAACACTGTAGGGGAAGTTGACTTTGCGGTCGGTCTGAAAATAACAAATCTGAGAAAAGTTCATCCAAAAAGCCGAAGTACTTCCTTTGTGTGTTATAAGCTATAAAAACGGGTTTATTTTCTGTTGAAAGGCTGCGTTTCTCTGCTCAACAACCACTAATGTTTGTGTTTTTAGAAACAGGGTTGAGATTAAAATGGTCCAAAATTGCATAGAGGAGAAACAGCTCCTGGGTTAGATTTAAAAAAAAAAAAAAAAAAATCATAAGTTTTACTTTGCTCAAGTATAAAAATGCAGATGATATAATAAACAGTGTCTGCAGCCTGAATTCTTGTTAATGACAGGTGTAGAAAGTCCACCTACATACACATATTTAAAATGTTATTCTATTTTAACTTTAATATTTTAACTAAAGGTTTCTTCAGTAATCTAAAGGATTACATTTCAGTGTTTATAGACAGAAAAACTCAACAGAACAGCAGCCGTAAATTTAAACTGTAATAAGACTAAGACAAGACGCGGCGCTGCTGCTAGCCTTGTCCGGACACATGGATGTTTCCCATTGATAAAATGAAATTCCATGTTAAACATAAATATATACTGATCTGATTACAGTAAAGACAACGTCGGCAGTATTGTAGGCAAAATAGGGTACAGAATATTTCGTTCTGTATTGACAGGTGCTATATTAGAAAATATATTTTTTTTTAAAATTACATTTATATCTACATTTATATCAAAACCTAGAGACTTTCAAACATCAACATGTCATTTATTAATATGTATTCGTGTCTAAACGACATATAAACTTCTTTTCCTGTTCTATTTTGCCTGCAAACGCATGAAAAATAGGCGTCGGCTCTATTTTTAGCAGGCACGCGTTTTCGGCGCGGCTCGAGCCGGCAGTGTGTAAGCTCTAACCTGTTAACATTGGAGCCGAAAAATATAAACGGACACGCCACGCAGCTGACACGCTCGTGCGACGCATCCAGTGTGTAACCAGACTAATCTGATTTCAAACAAGCAGCTTCAAGCATCATCGGGGCTGCTCACAAACGCACCGCAGCAGAACCAGTTCTTCATGAAGCTCACCAGACAGATAATGATCACCTGAGTTCAATGCGTTCACATTTAAATGATGAAACGATATGTTTATTATAACACATTCTCATGAACAGGTTTGTATGATATGGTATGAAATATTATGCACAACAATTTGTATGATATCCTACAAAAATAAGGAGACCACTGACCGGTTACATTTAGCGGTCTTTACAGTCAAACTGAGCCGAGAAAAGGTTATTGAGTGTTGAGGACAGAGCACCGTGAGGTTACGGTTGATTGAGGGGCCGTTACGGTTGAATTTAGCCGACAAAAATGGGACCGTCCTGCGGCGGCGACAGTTAAGTGTAGGCACTAGTGATGACGAACTGACCGAAGAGCCGGTTAATAACCCGATTCGTGTCACTGAGCCGGGAGAATCGAGTGCCATACGTCAATGAACCGACTCACTCCTGTTTTTTACCTCATTAGTGCCTCCACTGGAGTGGTGGTAGAATCAATCAGGAAATGGGCTACCTCGAGCAGCACGATTCATTGGACCGAAAGAGTTGTTAAGAGAGTTGTAGAGACCGCGCACCCGGCTACTGCCGAGAGTCTGCACTGCCGAGAGTCGAGACCGAATGTAACCGTTAACAACCGCTCGAGTATATAAGCAAACGGTTTGTCTAACGGTTCTCGGCAAGTTTGAGTTATTAACCAAGCCTTGTTTCTGATGCATCTTAGGTGATTGTGTTCGGAAATTCACACATTATTGATTGGGAAGTGCATCACATACAAATACACGTTATCTTAGTTATGTTAAGTTAAATGTTAGAGAAGTGAATGTTACAGGCTGTCACGAGCAGACCGGGCAGGCACCCGGCTATTGCCGAGACCGGGAGTAGCCGGATGCCGCAGCCGCAGGCACGTGAACCGTTGACCGAATCTATAGACTCGGTTCGCCAACCAACAACCGTCCGGTTGAACCGACTCGCGTAAAAGGCACCAAAACGACTAGTTAAGATTAGTCTTGTGTGTTTGTTGTTTTGATGGCTGGGTAAAACGCAGCGCCTTCAACCCGGGAAGTGGAGTTGGCTTCCCTGGGAAAACACTCGCCTAACTTGAAAGGCTTTCACTTTCAAGTCAGGCTATTCTCATGAACCATTCATACATATAGTAGTCTCGCTTTGCCAGACCTTCCTCCACAGCGCTACGGAGGAGGGTCCAGCTAGTCCACACAGCATTCTGGGATGGGAGAAATACGTGCTCTGGTTTATTGGCAATTCGTTAAACCAATCACAATCGTCTTGGGCGGCGCTAAGTGCCGAGCGGAGCCACGATGCTGCTGCAAAATAGCCTCGGGAAGGAACTTGTTTTGGTGGAACGTGTGTACGTTCAAAGGTTGTTTTAGTCGTGCAACAGAAAACTCAGATTGGACAGATAGTCTAGCTAGCTGTCTGGATTTACCCTGCAGAGATCTGAGGAGCAGTTAACCATAGTCCTCACAAATCCACCGGAGGTTAGAACCCCAACACAGAGAAAGAGGAAGGTAACGGACATCCGGCGGAATTTCCAGCAGCAATGGAGCTATCCCAGAAGTGGAACATCGTGGATATAGTCCATACATAATGCTACAAAAAAAGTAATGCACTGTAATTCATAACAATTCAACGCATTTATTACACACAGGGCTTTCAAGCGGGGGAGCGGAGTTCATGTCCCGGAAGCAGTCAAGCAGAAAACAAAAAACTTTTCACCCAGGAAACCTGTCGTGTCCCAAACCGCGATATTTTTTTTTCTTCTTTTTTCTTAACTAGTTTTGGTGTCTAAACTGAACCGTGGTCGCCGTATGATGCTAACTTTTTGTCGGCTAAACTCAACTGCTATTGCCTCTGAAACAACAGACAGCTCTCGGATCTCTGTGGCCGGCTCCCAGTAACCTTTGGTCGGCTAAACTCGACTGCCATTGGCCGCTGATAGGACCAGAGCTCTGTAGTCGGCGTCACGTGACCATCCAGTGGTCGCTTTCCTACGATACTTATGCTGCGTTCCACTCAACCTGTAACCTGTGTTTTCACAACCTTCTAACCGTGTAAGTGTCTAACCTGTAACTTACTCCCCGTGAACTGGTACCAGAGTGTTGTACTCCCAGTTACAGTTTTTGACGTCACACACACACATAAACAACAATGGCGACCCCTGTTGATGCTGTACAGACGCCGGTGATTAACAGTGAGAAAGAGAAATAAATAGACATAAATAGGCAAGGTAAAGTAATTCCACACATTGTAATCAAAACAATACACATACGACTGTGTGCTACTATAGGTTATGTTTATTAAATGAAGCCCAAAATATGCCGCCGACTAGAAATCGCTAGTATCAGCTAGCGCTAGCTAACGTCAACAGTAGGTAGCCGGTAGGTAGCTGGTAGGTAGCCGCTAGCTAACGCTAACGCCAGCTAGAAGGGTTTGTCGTGACTTTGCCTGGAACGCTACCAAGTCGTGAGTCATAACTTACGGGCTAAAAATTTTGTCTGGAACGCAGCAATACATACCAGTTTATGAGAATGCGTTGAAAAAAACTACAGTGGCCAGCTGTTTTTAGGACATTACTGAGACTTAAAAAACTACACATGAGACATGAAAATGTCAATCCTGATGAATGATTTTCTTTCTGTTTTCTCTGCAGAAGACCGGAAACCTCAGAGTCCTCTGTACAAACATCACAGATTGTCTTCAGCCTCGTGACGGCGCCGAGGAAACGCAAGAAGATGTTTCGATGTGTTGTGAAAGACTAAAAGAGAGTGCAAAGCTGCTGCAGGCTGGGGCTGAAGACCTGAAGGAGAAACTCTCCTCTGACTCTTGAAATTGTATCATCTTTTAAAATATTTTTGGTAAAGCTGTAAATATATTTTATTATTAAATGTTAAATAAAACGTATAATACGGATGCTTGGTCAGTGGCTCTCAGTGTCAGATACAGACGCAAAAATCACCCTTTATACCCTTTAATAACCCATATGGAACGCACCGGGCAGAGTGGCAGCTCCGCAGCGCTGTAAGATGACGTAGTATTCAGAGCGACAACGGTAGCGAGTAGTATGAACGACCTAAACTCTGCTTAAGGATGCAGGCTGGGGTGGTGGATGGGTCAAACAACACAGGACTTTCATCCAGGAGACTGGAGTTCGTGTCCCGTTATTATTCCACGAGTCACTGAAACGTACATTTTGTAACCCCCACCCACCATCTTTTCTTAAACCTACCGGTCCCGTTCTTGTGCCGGATGTCAGTTAAACGTACGTCCTGACCCGGAGCGTCAAAATGTGACACCAAGTGTCCCGACTGAACGCGTCTAAATATGAGACCAAAGGGCTAGACGCGATGTTTCCCTACAACGCTCTTCACAAATAAAGTAAATAATCAGTTCAAAACTTTCATTGGATTTGGTTTTATTTAATTTTATAGCATTTGGAAAAAAAAGAAAGATAAAAGAACGCTGAAAAAAGTGACAAAAATGTTGGAAAAACGCATATAAAGCGCAGGAAAAAACTTCGGGAAAACGTGACTAAAAAAGTTGGGAAAACATGACAAAAACTTTGGTGGGGGAAAAGTGTCGTAAAAGATGACCAAAAACATTGAAAAAAAAAAGATTTAATTTTAAGTTTTGATCCAGAAAAACAAAAAGTTGCTTGTTGGAGGAAGGGAAAAAATCCAGTACTGGTTCCATGGTTTCGTGGAATTTTGGATAGTCGTCTTGGGAACATGAATTGGTCATGTGACAAGGGCTGGGAAGATGGGCCGAACAGGCAGCCAATTGACGGTACTCTGATGAAGTGGAAATCACAATTGTCAGATTGACAGCACTCTAGCCCAATGGATTAGGGAGGGGGGGAATTCCCTTAAATTAAGGAAAAGGTCGTGGGTGGGCTTACGTTTCCATGACACGCGGAACAACAACGGGACGGTTGGGTTTAGGAAAAGAAGAACGGGACAGTTGGGTTTAGGAAGAGAAGAATGGGACAGTTGGGTTTAGGAAGAGAAGAACGGGACAGTTGGGTTTAGGAAAAGAAGAACGGGACAGTTGGGTTTAGGAAAAGAAGAACGGGACAGTTGGATTTAGGAAAAGAAGAACAGGACAGTTGGGTTTAGGTAAAGAAGAACGGGACAGTTGGGTTTTAGGTAAAAGAAGAACGGACAGTTGGGTTGGGTTAGGAAAAGAAGAATGGGACAGTTGGGTTTAGGTAAAGAAAGAATCGGACAGTTGGGTTTAAGAAAAGAAGAACGGGACAGTTGGGTTTAAGAAAAGAAGAACAGGACAGTTGGGTTTAGGTAAAGAAGAACGGACAGTTGGGTTTAAGAAAAGAAGAACAGGACAGTTGGGTTTAGGAAAAGAAGAACGGGACAGTTGGGTTTAGGTAAAGAAGAATGGGACGGTTGGGTTTAGGTAAAGAAGAACGGGACAGTTGGGTTTAGGAAAAGAAGAACAGGACAGTTGGATTTAGGAAAAGAAGAACGGGACAGTTGGGTTTAGGAAAAGAAGAACAGGACAGTTGGGTTTAGGTAAAGAAGAACGGGACGGTTGGGTTTAGGTAAAGAAGAACGGGACAATTGGGTTTAGGTAAAGAAGAACGGGACAGTTGGGTTTAAGAAAAGAAGAACAGGACAGTTGGGTTTAGGAAAAGAAGAACGGGACAGTTGGGTTTAGGTAAAGAAGAACGGGACGGTTGGGTTTAGGTAAAGAAGAACGGGACAGTTGGGTTTAGGAAAAGAAGAATGGGACGGTTGGGTATAGGTAAAGAAGAACGGGACAGTTGGGTTTAGGAAACGTGACACGCGGGACACGACCCCCGGTCTCCTGGGTGAAAGTCCTGTGTTGTTTGATCCATCCACCCGCCACCAATCTCCTTACGCAGATTTTCGGGCTTTCATACCACTCACTACCTCCTAATGCTGCGTCATCTTCTCATTGACTTTACATTGGCGTTGTTTTCCGTGGAGGCCACAAGGAATTTTCACACATTTCGTGCCACCACCACGTAATGCGGTGTTAACAGTTCGTGATCATTTCACGAAATTCTGTGAGACCAGGCTGTTGGTCGTTCAGGTATGACGGTGTGTTGGAAATTGGTGTTTTATATTTCACACGTGAAATGGTGTCCTGTCATATTGAGTTTTCGTAAGCGTCACTACCTGAATATCATTTTGTAAAGGTTCAGCTCTGGTTTAGCTTCGACTCATTAGCCGTTGTTGCAGGTAAGAAGAAGCTTCCTGCAGGTAAACACAAAGAAGGTGTAAGATGATCCGTCGGCAAACAGCTCAAAGTAAACAGAGGGCCGTCCATTAATGGCCCAACAATCGGAGGCTGACAGAGCAAACATCAGGGCTTTGTCTAAAACGGTCTCTTTGGGAAACGTTGGAGTCATTTAGGAAGCCAGTTAAGTCCTGATCCTCTTCTCTGGGATCTGCTCAGTCTTTCTGGAGCCACTTGTGGGACATTAAAGGATAAGTCGGGTCGTTCATATCAGTCATATTGAAAATGTAATTCATTCATTCTTGGGAACAAGGGCATAGTTTGTTTTTCAAAGCCGATTAACCATAGACTTATTTTGGGAAAGAAAGAGAAGGTGAACAATACAAATATGACCCAAACAGTTAACAGACAGACTTCATGCTTGATTAAGTTTATTTTGAACATGTTAAAAACAAAAACTAAATAAAAGATGAATGAGAACATACTACTCAGCAAACGTATCTTTCAAAAATTATTGTAAAAAAAGGAGTAGGAAGTGGTTAAAAAAACTTTTCTGGTCCTGCCCCCTTTTTTCTACTTTCCTACTGTAGTTATATACAAACAATTTAATTCTTCACTTATTTATATATGTATACTTACACATACATGCATACATACCTAATTACAGGCACATATACACATGCATATACACATTATTGTCATTATATGATACAGGATTGCACAATGAAATGCAGTTGTAGCCCCGTCCTTTATAAAGAGACATTCAAATATTGAAATTAGAATAGAATGAAACAATAAAAAAGGAAATAAAATAGAATATAGTAGTATAAAAGTAGCACTAAAGGAAGAACATGATTTAGCTTATCTAGATAAGTGATAGCCTTTTTTTACAGCTTAACAAGTCCTCACAATTAAATCACAAAAGACTTCATCCTTCAGTTCATCAGAAGAATTTAAATTCCAAATCACCAAATTTGAAGATACATGGATTTGTGCTTGTACTGCACCTTTACCAGCTGGATCAGAGCGTGTGGTTTGTACTAGTGCAACGCCTTTTCATAAACAGGTCCATCTGATATTGTACAAGAACGTACTGTATGACCACCCATATGTGAAATTAGGCCAGTCACATGACACGTTAAGTTTAGCCGACAAAAGGTGCCTGTAAGCCGAGTACAGAGCACCGTGAGATGACGTTGCTTTCAGGGGCCACGGCAGTTGAGTGTAGCCCAAAAAAGTGAGCGTCGTGCGGCGATGACAGTTACGTTTAGGCACCGAAAAGACTAATTAAGGTTAGAAAAAAAGATTGTGGTTTGGGTTAAAACCTTCAAAGAGACATTAACACTCGTTTCCAGGGTGAAAGTCTTGTGTTTTCCTCGGGACCCGAACTCCGCTCCCTGTCGATCTGACGGGAAACAGTAATTGTGAATTATTTAGTCTACTTGTGCTTTGTTGGGGGGGTTTAAGAACACAACAGGACGTCACACAAATGGGCCGTTTCATTGACACTTCCCCCCGCTGCACCACCCTGGAATCGGCTTTGGCCGCGACTCTGGAAGACTTGGAGTTCAGCTTTTCTTTGAGAAAAGAACAAAGAACGGCACTGAAGTCATTCTTAAAAAAGGACGATATGTTCGGAGTTTTGCCGACCGGATACGGCAAAAGTTTAATCTCTCAACTAGCGTTGCTCTGATTGGTTGTAGCGCTATCCTATTATGTGCAGAGGGAATTTGAAAGACAACCGTTTATCCCGCCCCTCGGATTGAGCCCTGCCAATGGTGAGTTCCTGTCAGGCTACTAGAACGGTTCATGAGAACAGCCTTTTAACCACACAATACCTTCCTTGTGTATTGGCAGCAACTAAAATGATGTTTTCTAATAATATGACCTTTCCGCCTAGTTGTTCTTCACAATCAGAGTTAGTCTTCAGTAGATTTGTGCGTGATGTGTGCGCCTCTGGGTGACATATAGTTCATGATCACTGACGTCATGTCTGTAGATATTAATCACAGTTGGATATTGTATTGTCTCACCTTAAACAGGTTTGTGACTGAACGCCGCCTGGTTTCATCTGAATGCTCGGCTGCAGTCTTTGTCAGTGTACCGTGAACGTCCCCGGCTAATTACTGCAAAACAACATGTTGCAATCCTCAACATCAGGAGTCAATTATGATGGATTAACTTTTCAGACAGGAAATCTTTCCACATGAGAACACCTTTTACTGAAGTGTGAGATGTTCTTTTTTTACATGATTGGATTTGATTTTAAGTTGTTAGTTATAATGTGAGACTATATTCATCCATGTATTGTGTGATCACACAAAAGAAAAGAAACCTGCAGAGCCACCTTAACATGTTGATAATAAATGAACTTGTTTAAAACAGGAGCTGTGAGAAGAGTTTATGTAGACAAGTCAGCGTGCTTTCCATAATGCATTTAACATGCAGTCTGGATCAAAGGAAGTGCATTTCCAGGATAAAGCGCTTTGTCCCTAACCGTCCACTCTCTGTGTGTTGCCGTTCTCAAAACCCCCTTTGCTACTGGAAACAACAACAAACTGCGAGCTAGCAAGCTACACGCTGAAAATGGCAAGTTTTTAAGAAAATTTGGATCGTGCAAAAAGTCAGGCCTGCTTGGTTTTTCGGGGAATGATTGTAACACACGGAGATACACTGGCAAGAGCTAATGAGGTTTAACCATGTATCAGCTAATTTAAATAGCTCACGTTACTGTATTGTGTCAACAGTTAACTTCATGTAATATTGTATGTGGCGTTTTCTTTTGCAGGGTGCAAATGTTTCCACCAAAACAAGTTCCTTCCCGAGACTATTTAGCAGAGCCACTGTCGCTGCATCCGGAGCTTAGCAACGCCCAAGACCATTGTGATTGGTTTAAAGAAATGCAAACAACCCAGAGTGTTTTTTTTTACTCCTTATCCCAGAATGCATCTGTGGAGTAGCCAGACTTTACTCCAAAGCGCGCTGAAGGAAGGTCTGGCTAGTCCACATAGCATTCGGGGATGAGAGGAAAACGTGCTCTGGTTTAATGGCATTTCTTAAAACCAATCACAATCGCGCTAAATAGACGGTGCGAGAGAAAATTCAGATTGGACAGATAGTCTAGCTAGCTGTCTGGATTTAGCCTGCAGAGATCTGAGGAGCAGTTAACCATAGTCCTCACGAATCCACCGGAGGTTAGAACGCCAATATAAAGAAAGTGGAAGGAAACGGAAAATACATGCATCAGGTGGAATTTCCTGCGACACCGGAGCAATCCTGAAGTGTAACGTCAAGGATATAGACTAAGCCAGATCTTACTCTACAGATAGAGCTGGCAATGTGGGACTAGGCTACTTAATCACTTTAAGGTTACGGTCGGTGAAAGATTCTGGTTTTGGTTCAATATTTTAAAAGTAAAAAAGTATTTTTCAATATTTAAGACTAAAATATTTCCCACTTTCAGTTGCCCAAATAAAAAATGTTTTCATAAAACAAATAAAGGTTTTGCAATTTTGCTTAGTGTGTGAAATTCTTTTAAACTTTGCAGATCATAGAAAAGAAATCTCAATAATGTTGATGGAATACGTGATTCGAGATGAAACTGATGTCTATGTCCTCGGTGGCTGTTGCAAAAGGAACATGTTACGTGAAACCAGTTCAAAAACAATTCGATATCATCTTAAAGATAATATTTGTTGCTTTCTATTGTGGGATTGTCCAAATGAACAGAATGCACATAACGGCATGAAATGAAAACGCCCAGAAAGCATTCTTTCTTCAGATGTCTGTGGTCCAGTGTTGGAAGAAGTATTCAGATCCTTTACTAAAGTAAAAGTACTAATACTAGTACTGATATATTTTTTTTTTCATGCCACTTTCTACTTCTACTCCACTACATTTCAGAGAGAAATATTGTACTTTTTACTCCACTACATTCATCTGTTACTAGTTACTTTACAAATTACGATTGTTGCACACAAAACATTAATTATTAATTATAAATTATTATTAATTATATTAATTATAAATTAAACTACCCAACAATATACATGCCTACAAGTCCAGCATATCCAACTCGTTCTCACCCCCAACTCGTAAAAAATATGGACGCTTAATCATTGGCTGTCAGCGTCAGATACGACGCTAAAAGCGCCCTTCGGTGTGTGTGTAGAACGCACCGGGCAGAGCAGAAGCTCCGCGGCGCTTGAAGATGACGTAGCATTAAGAGCGACAACGGTAGCGAGTAGTGTTAAAGCCCAAAATTCCGCATAGGGAGGTTGGTTGGTAGTCTGGCTCCGCCCTCCTACGTACTTCCGCTCAATTTTTAATTTGAGGTTGTGCGCTAGTTTGAGTTGTAGTTCCATAATGGCGGCGGAGAAAGATGCGAGCGATGCCAAGCGCAGTTAAATATGACGCTAAAGGAGACTTTTAGCGCCAATAACAACACCAAAGGCACCTGGCCAAGCGTCTGTATTTTATGCGATGGGAGTGAGAATGCGTTGGCATATCAATTTAGGTTAGCTTTTTCTGCGTTTTTGTCATTT
The DNA here is from genome assembly GCF_010015445.1 of Perca fluviatilis. NCBI lineage: Eukaryota > Metazoa > Chordata > Actinopteri > Perciformes > Percidae > Perca > Perca fluviatilis. The sequence goes on along the minus strand of NC_053129.1, from coordinate 31,834,710 downwards.
TTTCTATTACGGCTGAGGAACGTTTTTGCTTCATGTCGACCCCTGGATTAGACCTTCAAACACAGACCTGTTTTCATTGTTTACAGTTTCTAAAACATGAGGATTTTACTGCATTGAGTACTTTTACTTTTAATACTTTAAGTACATTTTCCTGATGATAGTGACTTACTTTTACTTACGTGATATTTTCAAGTAACAGAGTATTTTTACAGTGTGGTATTAGTACTTTTACTGAAGTAGACCTGTGGTCTGCACATGAAAGACAATGAGTTTGTTAAAACAGGAATCCAACAGGCTCAGAGTCAGGTTAGAGATGGTTCCCACAGATCTGATTTCTGCCGTCTGATAGCATCTCTAATGAATAGCTCGTTGTGCCGAGCGCTGACAGACGGACTGACGAGGCTGTGAGGGAACAGGTTCATGTTTTTGTACGCTCAATCACGCATGCCATCTTAACTATTTGACTTGTCCTCCCCGTTGCTGACGTGCCATCTTTAACCTCAAACACTCCCATGAAATAGTTTAGCGTCCCTGATGGTCGGCACTCTCCTCCTGTCAGCTCGCCTTCGTGTTTGTTGGGAGTGTTTCGTCTTGTTGCTGATGATGACGGCCGTTGATAGGGAGCAGCTCGCTGCAGATCTCAATCAGAGGTCTGCAACCTTTGTTTCTGCAGCAGAAGGAGAACAGCGATCACAGAAGGCTTGTATCATGTGGACGCGCCGACAGTTTGGTTGTCATTACTTAGAATTCCTCATGGGGGCGACAGAAACTACGCACTATAGCTTTACATTTATCAGTCCTTCCAAAAAAGAGTTTTTTTGTGATTGTTGCGGGCAAAAAATCCTTGATTGTGCGGCATGTTTTCTTAAAAAATGCGATTGAATATGCGGGATATTTATGCAATTTTATGCAATGAAATTGCGAACTTGCAAAAATTTCGGGAACTTGCAAAAACTGCGGTTTGATGAAAAAGAGAAAAAAAGTGATTCCCCCAACACCCTGCTTTTCAATGATGTTCACGTCGCGTAACTACGTCACTTCATAACGTTCCCATGGCAACAGGGGAAAATGGCTGCTCTTGTGTGAAGTAAACGCAACATTTTTCATCTTTCTGCTAAGATACATTATGTGACTTTTTTGCAACTAAATGCGGGGATTATGAAATCACGCAAGCGGAAATCGGCAATTTATGCAGCGAAAGTGCGGCATATTTTAAAAAATGCGGCCCTCGCATAAATAGGCGGGCTTTTGCTGATTATGCATTGAATTATGCCATCGCATAATCGTGTTTTTCTGGAGGGACTGATTTATATACTGGCATTGTTCCATAATTTCACCCCCAACAATAGCAATACATCTTTTCATTTCTTTGTTTGCTTTTTAAAAAAAGTCTCAAATGATTTTTACTTTCATATATTGAAAGAAAACCCATTTGGATACAGTATGGAAGTGGTTTTAAATTAGGCCTGAGCATTATCTGCATTATTTGATCATAAAGCAACAAGCAACCGAAGACGCTGAGCTGGGGCTCTTTGCCTGCCGCCTCATCTTTTACCTGCGCTGCTGATCTGATAATCCTTCAGATGTGAAGGGAGATCTGAGCTTAGTCACATCAACAGGCACTCTCACATCGTCTGACCTGAGGATCAACAGAGAAAGCTTTTAAAATACTTCAGCAGAGAGGGAGGCGCTTCTTCCGGCTGAGAAAGACTCTCAGGTTTCACTCAGGTAAAGTGGTGATGGACCTTTGCCCCGGTACATGAAGGCATCACGCTGCTGACCATCCTTCAGCACATCTCACAGGTCTACACTTCAATTCAACTCAGTTTATTTAAGAAAAGGACAGTGGAAATTAATAAAACATGATTATATATGGGTTAAAAAAAAGAGAATTAGCCAAAAGTATGTAAAGTCTTCTGTCTTGAATGCTTTCTCAAAAGCCCGAAAAATTCTTTTGGGGTTTTAAAGGTCCAGTGTGTAGGAATTTCTCCCACCTAGCGTTGAGATCATATATCACAATCAACTCTCTCTCGCACCATGCAGGTCAAAGTACGTATTACAGCTACGGTAGCCTTCACGCTTTTTTCTGATGACGTGTACAGGTCTTGCTCTTTTCTTTTTTGGGGCGAAAAAGAAGACTCCTGTACCTGAAATTTAGATTTTGAATACATGTGGTCCTCCATGTTTCCTTCTTCAAACTTGCCGGGGCCGGGAAGCTACGATACCCATTAGCAGCATTAGCAGCACCTGAGAGTTTATCATGGGACAGAGAAAACGTGAAAGGTGGAGCAGTATGTCCTGTATGTCCCTTACCGGCTAACGTATTTTAAGATGGGGCATGAATATGGAGCGTCTAACTCAGTTCATGCGAACGCAAATGTAAAATTTCAAGCCAAAAGGAATACTTGGAATTGATGGTGGTGATAAATATTCATGAAAAAGGACAAGTTGGTGAACGGGCAACACAGATTTTGATAATGGACAACTAAAAACGTTACACACTGGTAGGGTTGGGCATCGAGAACCGATTCCTAATCGGAATCGTTTAAAACAATTACGAATCGTTTCGTTATTGGAATCGTTTGGAATCGTTTGGAGGATTTGGTTTCAAATCTGATCATGGGTTCCAAATTTAATATGCACAAGTTTTGGTTTCCGTAGCGGCCAGGCGCTTGTTGTGTTGCAGCCATGGAGCACAGTAAGTGGTGCTCTAGTCTGGCTTTATTTTGCATTGAAAAAGCCCGGTAAAATTGCAAACCACCATTGAATCAAAATAAAACTTTCCTCTTATTTGTGAAATAAGCATGTGACCCGTTTCAACTACACCCCTCAAATAATTGGAATCGATAAGAACCGGAATCGAAAGGAAGAATCGGAATTGGAATCAGAATCGTAAAAATCCAAACGATGCCCAACCCTACACACTGGACCTTTAAAATAACTTCAACTTTGTGTCTTTTCCCCTAAGTCTCTCTGACTGGACTGAACTTAACAATAGAAACGTCAGACTTCTGAACGATAAATACAGTATGTTGGAGAACAATTAGAAACCTGCAGCCGCCGTGATCTCGTGAGGTCATCGTTGCCCACGTGTGCATGACGTCAGAGCAAATCGGGATCAAGTTCGGACACAAATCTACCCAGCATGCATTGGGCGGCGATCGCCGGTGACCAATTCTGCGCAGGCCTGGCTCATCTCGAACGAGCCTAATATGAACAGAGATTAGTTCTGCTGCTGGAGCTCAAACAGGCCCGACTAACCGTACCACAGAGGGCAAAGGCTGCAGGGGGAGGGGGGGTTTTCCCCTCCGTGTGACCCCGTGCTGGTGCCCGTGACCCCGCCGTGCCTTCCCAGGGGTCACCAGGGGAAGGAAACAGATGTCACACAGCTTCTTTATGAGGATCTTCATGTACACAAAGTCCCTCAGCTCCCGTTTAACATCGGCTGTTTGTTTTCGGAAGCTTTTCTGTTTCGGAGCCGTTGAAAACAGCAGCTGAAGAAGTTTGTTAGAGTCTGGGTTACTGAGGAAAAAATATTAAAAGAATATATATCTCTTCTTACCTTGTCAAACCGGGATCAAAACGGCCTTTATGTTTGAGGATTATTAGCAGATCTTGATATTAGATTCCAGTAACCTTTCCCCTATGCAAAAGCTATTTGTATAATTATTCTATTTTAAGTCACCCAAAAGTTTACCACTGTGCAAAAAAGACAGTATTATTATTATTAGTACAATACACAATAATGTATTAGTTGACATTTTGTATTAATCTGAAGCTGCAAAGTAACTAAAACTTGTAATGATGAAAAAATTTAGTGGAGTAAAACGTCCAATATTTAGCTCTGAGAAATAGTGGACTAGAAGTATAAAGTAGCAGGAAATGTTTCGTGCATTTCAGCCACATTATGTTGAGTTACTTTTGAACTTCCAAATGTAGAATTAGTTTGGACTCTGAAGCACCACAACAACAACCACTTGCTATTGAAAAAAGTCTAAGTTATGATGAGTTGTTTTCTGAAGTCTGGAATGACGTCACGTCATGAACTCAAAGAGTCATTTTGTCTTTCCACTCCTCAGCTTCCAGAGTGGACAAGCGGACGGGAGATCTTCATAAACAGCAGCGTGAGGGGAAGGCCCGGGTAAGATTTGAAATCTGTATTCAGTCTGGAGAGCACAGACACTGGCTAACATCTGAAACTCAAAAAGCGAAACTAAGCAAACATACCGAAGACGTTCGAGTTCAAGTTAAATTGTGCAGCACAAGTTTAAGGAAAGGCATTTCATTTGTGTTGCATATGAGTGTTGCACATGAAAATAAAACATCTGGTATAAAAGTGCGAGAGTGTATTTTTTTGTACAACAGCATTACGTAAGTTAAGTAACACAACGCTTAGAGAGACGCAGTCATAGGAGATAAAGATCTCAGGCAACACTTATAGAGAAGCAGTCGATGGCGATGAAAATCTCAGACTCCCTTCAACTCTGGTGATTCAAGGTCCCATATCGTAAAAAGTGAGATTTCCATTTATTAAATTAATATAATAATAATGAACTTTATTTGTATAGCACCCTTTAAAACCAATAGTTTACAAAGTGTTTTGACAGATGAATTAAAAGCACATACAAATCAATACACATTCATACACATCATTGTACTATGCATAATGAGAGAGAGAGAGAAAGAGAGAGAAACAGGTAGTAAGTAAGTATAAAAAGGTAAAGTGACCATTTAATAGCATTGTCAAATGATAGCATTTAGTATGACTTTAACCGCACAACAGTCAACCGACAAACAACTTAACAATGCACAATTTAAACAGCTTTACGTGCACCCAGCCAAGAAAATCACAAGCTTTCTGACAGTCACGTTGGCACATGTATGGCAGAACTGTGAGAAATCCTGTCATGCTGTGTAGACAGATGAATCTGAATGGAATAAATTACATTTCAAACTGACTTTTTCTTGCCTTCTTGGCAGCGAGCTCAGCCGTGGATCTGTTAAATTCATCGTGGATGCGACGTGTTTTCCAGTCAGTGGATAGAATAACGAGACCACACAGTCCTGAGACACTAACAGACGCAAAGAGTTTGACTTTGAAAAGCTGCGCCCAGTTATCAGGATAGTCAGAACAATATCTGCCTCACAGTTAGGAAATGTTTGTCCTATACTTTAGAGCAGGGGTGTCAAAACTCCTTTTCACTAAGGGCCATGAACATCACATCAAGGGTCAGGCATGCTTTTATTGGGAAAAGTCAAATATCTTTGACAAATTTGTCACTTTTTCCGACTTTTGTTGCATTTTGTCGACATAAAGCTCTCCAAAAAAGTTTAGTTTAGCAAATCAAGCAAAACAATGATTACATTTTTTTGCATTACACAGCCAACTCACGGCAACCTGTTTCACAGCCTGAATATTAAAACTCTCTCCTTCTGGGGGGTTGGAAGTTGGAACAAATTCTGTCAAGTAATTTACAGTTTGAAAAACAGTTTTGTGTATTTTGGGGTTTGGCCCCAACGACATTAAATGTATTGTGAACCTACCGCGGGCCTTGAGTTTGACACACGTGCTTTAGAGGAAACGGAAGATTTGACGTGCCGTAGTTGTTCCCTTTGGATGTACGATGGGACAGTAAATCTCAGGTAATCCGTGTTGTATTTTAACCTCTCCGGCTCGGCTTGGTCATTAATGTATTGTCACCTTGATCTAAAGTCTGGAAAAACAATAAAAATTCCTCCTCTGCACTAAAGCGGCTCAGTGGCACTCATTAGCAGAAATGAAACGGATTAAATGTGAGCGTGAATGTACTGTATGTCCCTGCTCTACACTAGCATCATGTCTGCTGATAGGAAACTGCCTTTTATCACCTTTTAACAAGTGGAAACAGAGCTTGTTTAGAGAACATCTCCTCATGGTGAAGTCCTTTTACGGATTCACAGGGTTTAATGCTCAAAATAACTTATGTCTTGTTATTAAAATACGGTATTTCCATTTAAAACTCCTTTAAAAATCTGCTACTTGTAACCGTAATCTAAAAATCAAGCTTCAGTAAATGACAGACTCCAGAACAGTTCATGTTTTTGAAGTTCAAAATCTTCACATCTGATCTAAAGATAACCCCTAAATGTCTGCTGGGTAGCTGGACACTCATGCACCAACAACACTTTTAAAGTCATCTCAGTTTAAAAAATGTCTGTTTTCATTAAGTTGCTACCATTCTCTTGATCTGAGGATTTACATTGTTAATTTGTCTTTTTAAACCTGTCTGTAAGTGATGATTTGCCCCCCACATTATATCTTTGTAAACACATGTTTAACCTGTGTTTTTAACGACCAGCGTGCGGCTGAACTCGACCCCTGGAGGCTCTGCAGGGAGGAGAGTTCAAAAACCTCCGGTCCGACTGATCAACAGCAGATGAGGACGGTGACACTCGGACCCGACGTTGCGCGTCACTGGTTTTATAAAGGTGAGCCAAGCGCAGAAACATGGCGCCGTTGATCTCGTAAATCAACAGGACAGTAACTAAACACTGGACCTGGGTCTCATGAATGTGATCGTACAACAAGAGTCAATCATACTTACACTGACTGCTGTCCAGGCTGAGAATAAATGTCCCAACAGAAGAACTATAAAGTGCTAAAAGTTGTGTTTCAGTGGTGCAGTAACCCTAAATGTCCCTCGGGTCTCATATCGGATGATTTTCGGACAAAACACAAGGTCAAAAAGTGCGATTAGGTGACGTTGGACTGCCATCAACATGATCTTACAACTTGGAAAGAATCATTTGCATGTTACAAATATATGGATTTCCTTTTGTAGCTTTCCTGATGTAGCTTTGATCAGTTAGCAAGAATTGTATAAATATATCAACAAGTTAACGCTGTAGTTGTCGAGTCCGGTCTCAAGTCAAGATGTTTTTTTATTGTCTCGGACTTGTCTCAGACTTGGCCATTGGTCTCGCCAAATGTTCTAGTTGGTCTCGTCCAAGTCTAGCAATATGTACTTTTTCTTTTAACTTTTAACTTCCTGCTAGTGTTTTTAAGTTGTGAACCTGCTGATGATATGCACATTGCTGCTCACTTGTGTGTAGGCCTGCGTGTGTGTGTCTGTGTGTGTGTGTGTGTTTTACGCACAATTTGTTGTCCATATAAAGATTTGCAATATTATTATAGTCGCTATTTAGATGAGTTGAAATTTAATTATTTAGAAAATAGCTGTACTGTCATGACTCTGCTGCGGAAGAGGTTTGGAACCTGTTGGAGATCTTATGCTGCAGACCTTGAAGATGACGTAGCATTAAGAGCCACGTCAATTGTAGCGACTTGTATGAAAGCCCGAAATTCGCGTAGGGAGGTTGGTTGGGGGATGTGGATGGGTCAAACAACAGAGGAGACTGGGGGTCCCACGTGTCACTTTTCCTAAACCCAACTGTCCCGTTCTTGTCCAGTTCTTCTTTTCCTAAACCCAACTGTCCCGTTCTCGTCTCGTGTGTCACGGAGCCCATCCACGATCTTTCACGACCAAGCGCGTTTAGATAGGACGTTAAAGGAGACTTTAGCGCCAATAACAACTCCAAAGGCGCCTGACAAAGCGTCCGTATTTTAAGAATAGAATAGAATAGAATACACTTTATTGTCCCAGAGGGGAAATTTGTCTTGGACGTAGTGCTACAATCTGTTGCTTCACAACATAAACAACAAAAAACATTCTCAGATTAACATAAAATAAAATACAAATACAATACAATAAGATAAAATCAACATGAAATTGAGATCAGTACAGCGTCCTGAGACACAAAAGAAGGACGACACAACATCCAAAGAATGAACTGTAATAATTAAAGTGTGAAGTGCAAAAAGTGCTGGTGTATTTACTGCACCCCTGCTCTGCTGGGCTAAGATTTACTATTGGAGTTCAGCAGCTTGACGGAAGTTGGAATAAATAAGCGATGGGAGTGAGAATGTGTCGCATCGGCCTACTTTAATAATTGCTGACACTTTGTGTGTTGCACTTGTCTGCATTTATGTGTATATTTTGGCGTTTGTTTTGTTGCTGTTTTTTGATTTTATTGGCTGCGAGTTATTGTTGATGTATTGTAGCCTACGTTGCAAATAGAGGGGAGGCACATTGTGTTTCACCTAGAGCAGCAGAAATGCAAGCACCGGTCCTGTCCGGGACGGATTCATCTGCAAATTTGAGTCTTCATTTGTCAAACACATTGCAGTCGTTGCGTAATGGAGAAATGTGGGCGGACCACCCACCCTGCAGCTGCTGAAACGGAGTCCACAGAGAATAGTTACTCTGTTTCCACAGGTCACTCGTGTCTGTTGTTAAATTTGTGAAACAGGAGCACGGTGTGTGTTTTTATGAGCGTGTATGTGTTCAGCTTCTTGAACACATTTGCTGTACGGGGGGGGAAGAACTAAACGAGCATCTTCTTGCATGTTCGATTAAAACATTTGAAGTTGCAGCACGTTACGTGAACTCTCAGACAACAGAGGGTCATAAATCTGCTCCGATGAGTTACTGGAGCTCAGGGACGCTCGGGTGTTTTGGTCGAGGGGGCTGCCGTGTTGTGAAATAGCCAAGACCATCACGCCATCGCTCATGGGAAATTATCAACCACGCAAAGAAATAGTCCCACCGAGGATTTCCTGACATTCTCAGCCACGTGACACGAAGAGCCGGAATTCATGAGAGAAGAAAAACAGTTTTTGTGCAGCCAAATTCAGATCTGTTTTCTTTTCAGCATAAATTTCAAAAAGCTGTTCATTTACGTGGATTTGAGTAAAAAAAACCATATTATTGTCAAAAGTAAACCGGGATTTGTTGCATCTTCAACAACAACAACAACAACAACAACAACAACAAATCAATATGAACTTTATTTCCTGCATTTATAAACATTTAATTCAATATAGCAAGTAACACTTAATGTACTGTAAGAGTTCAACAACAACATTTAAAAAACACCAACTCTAGTTTCCTTCATAGAGACTTTACAATAGAGACCACTGTGCTTTATTGACTTATCTTTGATTGATTTACAAATATTGGAGAATATTAACTGTAAAATAAAACAGCCTAGATTAAATTCTGCATTTCCTACGCATCAAATAAACGTGCAGAACAGGTGGAGTTCATACAGGAGGACGGCAGAGGTGGAAGTAACAAATTACATTTACTCTCTGTACTGTGAAAAAGTAATATTTTTGTGTACTTGAATATTTTCAGAAATCCGTAATTTTACTTTTACTTAAGAGATACTCTGCCAATTTTAAACCAGCTCTGTGTCATCTTTGTGTGGGCAGTGAGTGCAACTGAACGGTGTTTGACTTCTCTCCGGCTCTCAGCGGAGGTTGTGCCTTTTGTGTCATCTGGCGGATCTTGGTAGACCGTGGCTGCTTTCTCTCCGTGCACTGGCGCCAAACATCGTCATCTGCACACACTGCCCACACAAAGATGAAACAGAGCTGGTTAAAAATCACAAAAAAAGGTACTTTTTACTTTTTTAGTATTGTAGTATTGTACTTCACTACTTTTCAGAAAGTGATGTTTCATTAAACCTTTAATGCAATTTATTTTGTAGCCCAAAGGTGTTCTTTAATTTTAACAGTAGTCTGAAATATCAACATATAACGCCCCCTATTTGAAAATGTAACGCGGTAACATTTACTCAAAGTACATTTTTACACCAGTAAATATACTTTTACTCAAGTAAAGTTACATTACCTTTACTTGAAACATATTTGCTGAGATAATTTGTCAAATAATCACAAATAATTGCGATAATCAATTTCTCAAGCAAAAAAGACATTTTCCCGTTCAGCTTCTTAGCTAGTATTTGCAGCTTTTCTCAGTTTTTAATTATTGTAGATTAAATATCTGGGCTGTTGGTCGCACAGATCAAGTCGTTTGAAGACACCCATTGGGGCTTTTATAAAGTGTGACGAGCTTTTTGCATTCTTGTCTGACACTTAACGATTAAAGCTATAGTGTAGTAGTTTCTATCGCCCCTATGAGGAATTCTAAGTAATGACAAAAACTGTCAGCGCGTCCACATGATACAAACCTTCTGTGATCACTTGAGTTTCTGTGTGGGAAAGTCACCGGACGCCAAAATCTTCTGAGCATAGTCATACTGAGAAATCCAGAGAGAGTTGTGTGGAGCTGATGGTCTTAATTAGCTTTGTAGCAACTCATTTGGCTTGAATGTAACGGATATTCATTAATATCAAAACGTTACGCACTAAAGCTTTAATGAATTTATCCAAAATACATGCCACGTCAATCAACTGGAAAGTAATCCTCAGTTGCAGCCGTAGCCTGAACTTTTTAAGACGTTTTTATAAAAACACGGGCACAATCTTAGGCAGTAAACTTCTTTCTTTTCGGTTAAATTCAAAAACATAGTTCCCAGATAGCGCGCGACAGATTTTCCATGACTTTATCTGCTCCCTGTTGTGCTTCTCGGTGTTGTAAACCTGCCTCTGCAGTGGTTTTTGAAGGACTAGACTAGACCAGATGGAGATGGAGAAGGCTGTGAAAACAAGATGGCTGCCAAACTTGCCTGGTTTCATCAGCGGTCGTGGTCCTGTGGGTGTGCTGGGTCCAGATCCAGAGGTGAGAGGGGGTCACAGGCAGACAGTGACAGATCTGAGGGACTGGGGGACTTCTCCGCCCCGTGTTTTGTCTCTGGTCCTCTTCGTGTACAGTCACGGCGGACCGGCAGCTCTTAGTTTGACGTCAGAGGGCGGGTGCAGTGGCAGGCGTCGGGGAGGTTTGTGAGATCAAAGACGACCAATTGCTGGCTGAGCTGCTCCACTTAAACCCAACAGGCTGAAGTAATAACACACATGACTTCATGACATCATGGTGGAATAATGATGTGGATCTCTTGCAAAAACAATAGAGAGGCTTATAAAAGAGTGAAGCTTGAGTTTCTCATCAGCAGAAATCCTCATTAAACCTTGTGTTGTCCTTGGGTCAAATTTGAAAAAAAAAATTTTACTATCAGAAATATAGGTTTCTTTCAACCAAATTGCCCAAAGATAACATGGATGCATGCATGTGCTTCGCAGGTGAAATTAATGATTACTTTCATTGAACTTTGGGTGTGAAAAAAATGTTTTAATGGTAAGCCAGTCTGTGATCCACTCAACATCCCCTGATCTTAACTATTAGTCAAAATAATTCATAATTTCTGCTCTCGACATATAATGTCATATAAAGGGTTTATTGACCATGAATAGAAAAAAAGTGTTAGAAACATTGGAAAAAGCGCCAAAAACGTTGCAGGAAAAAAAGCTTCATTTTAAATTTTTATCCCCTAGGACACGTGTCAAACTCAAGGCCCGCGGGCCAAATCCGGCCCCTTGCAGATTTAGATCCAGCCCGTATATCAAAGTCTAGTTTTGCGCCAAACCAAAAACACAGGAAAGTGATTTTTAAACTGCAATTACATGACATTCAAAGCAGAATATGTCAGATCTGCCGACTCTGAGACTCAGAAATTCCCCCAGAAGCAGAGAGAGAGTTTTCATATTCAGGCTGACAAACTGGTTGTTGTTAAAAAAAAAATGTAATCATTGTTTTGCTTGATTTGCTAAATTCTACGATGGCTAAGGAACTCTTTTGAGGACTTTTGTAGGGCTTCATGTCAACAAAAATGTCGACAAATGTCTGAGAAAGCCACAAAAAAGTCGGAACAAAAACAACAAAAATGAGGAAAAAAGCTAACAAAATGTTAAAAAAAAAAGTGACCTGCAGTAACAAAAGCACATCAATAAACTCTACATGTCTGGCCCTTGGTGGGATTCTCTTTGTCCAGTTTGGCCCTCTGGGAAAATGAGTTTGACATCCCTGCCTTAGGACAACAAGTTGATGGCCAACCCCAGTCTCACGGCAGTTCGTGAAATCTTCACGTAATTTAATCTATTGCGTACACGGACATGTTTATCTCATTTTTTTCGTGATGGTCAGCACGTTTTTTTTTTTAAACTAATGTATTTCAATGGGAAGCATCTTTCGTGATCACAGCACGATTCTTTCTGTCAGTCGGGCTGCAGCAGAGACGCTGCAACCTGGTCGCAGTTTCACGGAATCGCCGAAAACTTGGTGATGGGCATACCTGTCAAGTATCCCGTTTTGGCCGGGAAAGTCCCGTATTTTACCCTTCTTTCCCGCCGTCCTCCCGTATTAGTATTTTCCCGTAAATCTCCCATATTTTAACCTGCATTATTAAAAAATAATAATACCCCGGACCCGAGCGGAGTAAAAAAAAAAAAACATTCCCAATCTGAGCTCTGTCACTAGCCTCGCGATAACTGCCACCTGCAGTAGCCTACTACTAGGTGGCAGTTGTCGTGAGGTTAGTGTGTGAGGTCAGATGATGATGGATGCTACAACAGAGACGGTGCGCTGCCAAAACTTATGAAGGCTTTACTCTGTATTCCCCATAGCAATGAGAGTTCAGAAAGGGTGTTTAGCATGGTACGAAAGATTGTTACAGAGAATAGGATGACGTTAGACCACAGAACTGTTTGCGCTCTACTCTCATGTAAACCACTCTGTAAACCGCTCTGGCCCAGCCCACAAATACACTCCTTCCAAAACAGTCTTAAAGAATGCAAAGTCTGCAACAAATTTGTACAATAACTCACTAAAAGAGTAAAGAAAAGTTATGTGAAATGAAAAGAAAAACTGTAAAAGAAAAGCAATATGAAATGAAAAGAATGTGTGGAATGAAAATAAAATGTAGCTAAATGTAAAGACAAGCAATGGTATAAATTGTAAATGTTTTCAGCATTCTGCATCAAGTGGTGATTTTAGCTTTCTTGTACACTTGTCTTAAAATATAAGAGATACTGGAGCTTGGTTGGGCTGGTGGGACTGCTCGCGGTGGGCGCCGGAAAATTTCCCTTATTTTCAAATCCAAAAGTTGACAGGTATGGTGATGGGCCCACGGAAGAATTCCGGGTTGGGTTTAGGAAAACAATAACGGGACGCAGGACAAGAACGGGACGGTTGGGTTTAGGAAAAGAGGAACGGGACAGTTGGGTTTAGGAAAAGAAGAACAGGACAGTTGGGTTTAGATAAAGAAGAACGGGACAGTTGGGTTTAGGAAAAGAAGAACGGGACAGTTGGGTTTAGATAAAGAAAAACGGACAGTTGGGTTTAGATAAAGAAGAACGGGACAGTTGGGTTTAGGAAAAGAAGAACGGGACAGTTGGGTTTAGATAAAGAAGAACGGGACAGTTGGGTTTAGGAAAAGAAGAACGGGACAGTTGGGTTTACGTAAAGAAGAACAGGACAGTTGGGTTTAGATAAAGAAGAACGGGACAGTTGGGTTTAGGAAAAGAAGAACGGGACAGTTGGGTTTAGATAAAGAAAAACGGACAGTTGGGTTTAGGAAAAGAAGAACGAGACAGTTGGGTTTAGGAAAAGAAGAACGAGACAGTTGGGTTTAGGAAAAGAAGAACGGGACAGTTGGGTTTACGTAAAGAAGAACGGGACAGTTGGGTTTAGATAAAGAAAAACGGACAGTTGGGTTTAGATAAAGAAGAACGGGACAGTTGGGTTTAGGAAAAGAAGAACGGGACAGTTGGGTTTAGATAAAGAAAAACGGACAGTTGGGTTTAGGAAAAGAAGAACGAGACAGTTGGGTTTACGTAAAGAAGAACAGGACAGTTGGGTTTAGGAAAAGAAGAACGGGACAGTTGGGTTTAGATAAAGAAGAACGGGACAGTTGGGTTTAGGAAAAGAAGAACGGGACAGTTGGGTTTAGATAAAGAAAAACGGACAGTTGGGTTTAGGAAAAGAAGAACGAGACAGTTGGGTTTACGTAAAGAAGAACAGGACAGTTGGGTTTAGGAAAAGAAGAACGGGACAGTTGGGTTTAGGAAAAGAAGAACGGGACAGTTGGGTTTAGATAAAGAAGAACAGGACAGTTGGGTTTAGATAAAGAAGAACGGGACAGTTGGGTTTAGGAAAAGAAGAATCAGTTGGGTTTAGGTAAAGAAGAACGGGACAGTTGGGTTTAGATAAAGAAGAACAGGACAGTTGGGTTTAGATAAAGAAGAACGGGACAGTTGGGTTTAGGAAAAGAAGAACAGGACAGTTGGGTTTAGATAAAGAAGAACGGGACAGTTGGGTTTAGGAAAAGAAGAACGGGACAGTTGGGTTTAGGAAAAGAAGAACGGGACAGTTGGGTTTAGGAAACGTGACACGCGGGACACGGTCTCCTGGGTGAAAGTCCTGTGTTGTTTTACCCTCCCCCCCCCCCCCAACCAACCTCCCTATGGGGATTTTCGGCCTTTCATACTACTCGCTCTTAATAAGTTAGTTTAAAAAAACGTGCTGACCATCACGAAAAGAAACGAGCTAAACGTGTCCGTGTACACGAATCAGTTGATTGAATTACGTGAACATTTCACGAACTGCCGTGAGACAGGTTGTGATGGCCGACGGGAAGACAACACAAGGGTTAAATGTGTGTGAGACATGCAGCAGGAAGTCAGAGCGCCTAAATGATAATGATGAGTAGTTATTTTAGGAGTTGGCTTGAAGGCAGTGTGGCTAAATAAAAACAAGTGAAAGCTCAGTTAACAGCAGGCTGCAATGTTCGTTAAACCTAACAGAACAAAACGGTGGTGAAGTTTGAATGCTATGCTTCCTCTGTATAACTAGACCTCTAATTATACCCAACTTTTTCAGGTTTTTCGGATTAAGTGCTACTTTCAGGCCAAAGAGAGCATTCATGAAACTCCTAGAACTGCAGCACTATAAAACTGCTGGACAAATTAAAACCTATTTATTCTTTAGGTGTTTGTATCAGAAGTGGTGCTGAAAAATGTGGCTCACCTGGTAGAGCGTGCGCCCCATGTGTAGATGTTCAGTCCTTGCCGCCGCGGCTGTGGGTTCAATTCCCACCTGCGGCCCTTTGCTGCATGTCATTTCCCCTATTTCTCTCTCCCCTGTCCTATCAAATAAAGGCCAAAAACGTAAGCACTTATGTTTCTTTTGGATGTTTTAATAGAGCGCTTTACAAACAAACCAGGTTTGTGCCAAAGCGCTTTACATCGAACATAACTGAGCAAAAAAAAAAGATTATCACAAGGCATAAGTACTTAAATACATGCATTAATTATACATTTGTATTCATGAAGAAACTGCTAAGTGAAGAAAAGAGAAGAAAGGAGACAACATTATATTCAAGTATTATAGATTGTATTTAAAGTGCCTGAAGTGAAAATATGAAAGTGTGTATAAACCCACAGCAGGGTGAAACTGTGAGGCTGCAGTTGGTGGAAACAGCATGATGGATGTCTGCTTTTCTTTCTCGTGACATGAAAAGTGTCTGAGGAGTCACACAGTGTGAGGATTACCTTGCAGGCTGCTGCCACCTAGTGCCAAAGCATATGTTATTGTAGAGCAACAAAGATTTGTTAGTTACTTGGACTTCTTCTCAGGCCACACTATATTTATCTGATCCCTCAACAAGAAAACAGACAAAAAAATGAAAAGGGGTCGCCATTTCCCCTCTCAGACACAAAACTTAACTGTAATAAAATTCCAATTCGAGTCGATATGAAATATTTAACTCTATCTGTCTCTGGCCAAATCTCTGCGAAGGCACCTGCAGTAGAAGCGAGCGAACATCTTGTGAGGGCCAGGCCGAGCGCCATCTTTCTTCACATTCAGCCCAAACGATCCGACCCGGAGAAAAACAGTCGCGGAGAAGAAAGTCACCTCTGTGGTAGTTTCGCTGACTGTGTATACGTTTGAGATGGAAAGTATCACATCCATCATCTGTTTGAGACAGTGTGAGTCCGTCAGTGGGCTGATGGAACCAAGATGGACGAGGAGAGGCACTTTGGAGGCTCCTCATTTTACAGTAATGCACACACAACAGTAACACTTGGGGAGTATGTAACGGACTCATAAGAGGCAGTCCTATAAAAGCAGTGGAGGAGGAAGTATTCAGATCCTTCACTTAAGTAAAAGTGTAAAAATGTTACTAATGCAACACTGTGAAAATACTGTTACAAGTAAATAAGGAGATGTACAAAAGGAGAAGTAAAAGACACCATGTGACTTTGACACCTCTGTTTGCGTCTTGTTTCCTGTGAATTTGGACACGCCCTAAACGCACCTGAGCCAAGCGCTTCATGCCGTGCGCTTAGATCGTTAAAATAGGGCCCTCTGTGTGCAGATGCTAGCCATGTTTCCATCCGCACGGTCTCATGAGAATGAAGTAATATCGAATGAAAAATGCCATATAGAAACAGTAAACGAAATCGATTGAATTTCATGAATATCGACACAGAGTTTGTATGTTCGATCTCATCAGATTTTCTCGTAATGGGTAAACAGCTTACGTGATAAACGCTGCGTTTTTCCGCTTTCTCTGCAGACAGGGCGGGCGTCAACAAAGACAGATACAAGTGGACGAAAGAGGAGACGAGAGATTTTTTAAATTTAATTTACGAGAATATATATAGAGTTCTCGTCTGGCATTCACGTGCATCTGCATCATCATAGTGATGTTTTGATAGCGTCGTTGTTGTCTTATTACAGCTGGAGGTGTCGCTTTCAGGTGGCAGATGAGCACTATTACATCTTGTGCAATATGAATCATTTGTACGTAGACGGCGCGATCCTTTTTGGCTAGCAAACTTAGTTCGCAAATGTAAACTTGAACGTTGTGCGATTCAGTGCGAAAATGAATGGAAACACCTTAAAATGTCTAAAATCTATTCAATACACCAGAGGCCTGCACTACGAAGCAAGATCAACCAGCCCTGGATCTCTTTCAGTTACCCGGCTTCACCTAACCTAACAACCGCGGTCCCGCATAAGCTGTATCACGACGCTGGTTAACAACTAGTTCAGTCAACTCAGGGTTTCCCAATCCAGCGGCAAGCGCGTTGACATAAAAGAGGCGGTGTTTGCGCACCACGACCAATCGCAAACATCTACCAGAGCCGCATGTTTTATATAAGAAGAGCAAACTATAATTCTACATAAATATGAAGAACACAGACTCGGTTTTACTCGCTGCTTCCTAAAACAGGAAGGAAAGCTGGCAAAAAAAACAATTGCTGACGCTGTACATGTGTAAATTACTTGTTGTATCTTGAGTTGCGATGATGTGAAGATGTGTGGAGGAGGAAATTCGCTTGACACCGTACTTGATCGTAAAGGTTTTATTACATCAAGTTTTCAGCATCAATAACGAGTCCTGCAGAACCCGGAGTACAAAGCCAATGAACATACTCTTCCACTTGCTCTAAAAACCATAGCTTATATTGGGTATGTTTAGGTAACATGTTAGATAACATAGGAACATGTAAGTTGACATAGAAGGGGTTAGTGTCCTCCTGGGGGGCTCCCTGGCCATACATTATAGTTCGTTAACCCCTCAGCATCCAATCCTGGATCTCCTATTGAACATCCCAGCGAAATCACACCACTGAGAGTTTAATCATTAAACCACTGCACGGCTATACTTTCTCATGAGGACTAAGCTTATTTGAGCTTTATACAAACTTTAAATTTATAGGGCCAGATACCACATACTCTTATCAATATCACTTCCCCATCAGTCAGGACCAAGATCTGACTATCATTACACTTGTGCTTTCCATAAACTGTCGTTGCTTCAGCCTATTATTTCAGTTGCAACCCCAGCAGTGGTAAGCAATCGTGAGAGCAAATAAAATATATAAAAACATAATTCAAACTGCTGTGCGCATTGGCGACACACTGCTCAAGAAGCCGACAAATAGCCGATATGTAATTCCCTCCCATTAAAATATATATATTTCATACATCTCCAACTTAACCTGCTCCCGACCAGGTTAGGTGTTCAGCATAAGTTACCATGGCGATTGAACCCGATAACAACTAATCCACCGTCGTGATACAGAAAACCCGGGGTTGAACCTGAAGTTAGCTCGTTAACGGCAAATCCTGCTTCGTAGTGCAGGCCTCAGTTTTCCTGCAAAACAGCATGTGACTAGCCTGGCTTCGCCCTCATACGTACTTCCGTTCAATTTTCATTTTCCTTCAGTACTCCGTCTGGGTTTGCGGTATATTCTTGTTTTTTTTCCGGTCAAATCTGTACCGGTCCAATCAGAGAACAGAGGGAGTGGCTGAGAACGATGATATTAGGACGTGCGCTAGTTTGAGTTGTAGTTCTGTAATGGCGGCGGAGAAAGATGCGAGCGAAGCCATTTGGTCCGTTGTGGCAACGCTGCCGAATATCCAGAAGTTAAAGCCTGAGCAAGAACAGTCTTTGCTGAGTTGTGTTGGGGGGCCATGATGTCGTGGCCCTCCTCCCCACGGGGTTCGGGAACAGTTTGATCTTCCAGCTCGCTCCGTTAGTGGTGAAGGAGTTAGCTAAGGCTAACGCTAGCGATCCTAAGCTGACGTCACGACCAAACGTTAGCGATTGGTTCTGGCAGATCCAGAGTGGCTCTGGGCAGATCCAATAGTTTTAAACTTCAACAGAGTACCCGCCTTCAAGGAAGTTAACACTTGTCAATGCAAAGAGGACAGACTCTCTGTACAAATGAAATGTACCAGAGTCTGGTAGGACCAGGCTAGTGTACCAGGGACTGGTAGGACCATGCTAATGTACCAGAGACTGGTAGGACCAGGCTAGTGGACCAGAGTCTGGTAGGACCAGGCTAATGTACCAGAGACTGGTAGGACCAGGCTAGTGTACCAGAGTCTGGTAGGACCATGCTAATGTACCAGAGACTGGTAGGACCAGGCTAGTGGACCAGAGTCTGGTAGGACCAGGCTAATGTACCAGAGACTGGTAGGACCAGGCTAGTGGACCAGAGTCTGGTAGGACCAGGCTAATGTACCAGAGACTGGTAGGACCAGGCTAATGTACCAGAGTCTGGTAGGACCAGGCTAGTGGACCAGAGTCTGGTAGGACCAGGCTAATGTCCCAGAGACTGGTAGGACCAGGCTAATGTACCAGAGTCTGGTAGGACCAGGCTAGTGGACCAGAGTATGGTAGGACCAGGCTAATGTACCAGAGACTGGTAGGACCAGGCTAATGTACCAGAGTCTGGTAGGACCAGGCTAGTGGACCAGAGTCTGGTAGGAACAGGCTAGTGTACCAGAGTCTGGTAGGACCAGGCTAGTGTACCAGAGTCTGGTAGGAACAGGCTAGTGTACCAGAGTCTGGTAGGACCAGGCTAGTGTACCAGAGTCTGGTAGGAACAGGCTAGTGTACCAGAGTCTGGTAGGACCAGGCTAGTGTACCAGAGTCTGGTAGGAACAGGCTAGTGTACCAGAGTCTGGTAGGACCAGGCTTGCATGTGACGTCATTACACACAGGTTTTTTATTCACTTTAAAACTGTTGGATAGAAACACAATTCCACCGGCTTTATTCGAATGAATGTTTTTAGCAAACTTCAGATCATTTGATTGACAAGTGATGGAAACATGGCTACTGGCCTCAACAGACCTGAGCAGGTTTTTATTCCAGACCAGCAGCACAGCTTCTGTCCAGTTTGTAACTTTGGCCCAGGATACGTACTGGAGGCATAGATACTTAAAAGTATCTTCAACAATTATTTACACTGCAGTGATGATTAGAATGAAAATGTGCCAAGAAGAACAATAGACAACAATGCAGGGAGCACTACTCGGGTGTGACAGGTGTGTCAATAAAGGTTTGTTAATTTTGAGAGGATTTATTGCATCTCTTGGAGAGTTTTTTAAAATACAAAAAAAGAGTATTTGTTTAGTTTTTGCATTTTCTGTAGTTTTATCATTTGAGTTACTGTTTGTTTGTTTTGGATTTAGATCTTTTAAGGTCAATGGCATGATTCCTGTTACCTTAAAGGGATAGTTCAGATCTTTTGAAGTGTGGGAATTTTGGATTTTGAATTTTGGGGCGTGTTTCAACCGAACCAGGAAAGAAAATGCCTCTGCACTCAATTGGATAGACCTCCAACCAATCAGAGCAACGGAGTATGTGACGTATGCTGAGCCATCAGGGCCAGCTGATAAATTAAACTTTTGCCAAATCCCGTAGGAAGGACGGCAAAAACATCTTTCCGATCGACAAATGCCTTGATCGCGGTTCTCTGTTCCTCTTTTAAAATGAACGCGCTGTCGATATCTTCTATAACAGACGCGATGGCGGAATCTACACATCTCAATTCTCCAGCGGCGGCCATCTTTGTTGTAAACAAATTCAACCCAAGCGCTCTTTGGTGACGTGGTTGATTACGTTACTGTTGATCATCTGTCCATCGTCGTATAAAGCCCGCCCTGACAGTTTGATTGGTCCAAACAGCTCTGGTTCAAGCGTAGTTGCTCCACAACAGACCGAACTTCCCGACTACAAATGTTGTGGGCGGGGCTAAGATCGGCTGGCATCCAGGCTAGGTGTATAAGGTATTTATCCTTTGAATTAGCCACAGCAGATGGCAAATTGGCTGCAAGTGTAACATAGTTGAATGGGTTCAGGTTAAATTCTACTAAATTGGCACAACTACGCCACCTACTGTTAAAAGCTGTACCTGCTTCAAGTAGTTGTAGCGCAGCATTATGGGAAATTCCTCACAGCAACGGAGGATTTCCAACAAGGTAACATGTCTGTGAATGCTTGTGGACAATATAGAGTTAACTACTTGAAAAGCACTTAAAAGTTGACCCCATTTGTTTGGTTAGATATAATAATTGTTTGAAGTTAATTTGGCAATGGTTGTATTTAGTTACCAGCCGTTTTATTCATGTTTAACCACTCAAAAAATATTTTCTGCATGCTAACTAGCACCTACATGTGCCGTCTTTCCAGACAGAGCATGCTAGCTGTTGTCCTTTGAGATGAGCATTCACACACTGTTGTCTTCCATTGTAAATGCAGGTACGTTGCAGTATGTTGTATGTTGCTGTAGTTAGTGGTGAAATGTTTTGTACTGAGCTATTTACTGTTGTTTTATACTGTGGGAAAAGTCCAGCACATAATTATTGTTAACTGTTAAAATACTGAAAAGAATATAAAAAAGGTAACAGTCCAGTATGAAGAAGCCACATTATAATTTTGTTTATTTTGTTAATTTGCAAGAGAACACCTTCAATTCTGTTTATTTATTTCAATTACATTTATTATTCATGTATATTGCTTTGCTAAAGTAAGTGTCAACATTTTGTACAGAGAAGTGAGGTTGATAGAGATGGGAAATTCCTCACAGCAACGGAGGATTTCCAACAAGACAGAGCATGCTAGCTGTTGTCCTTTGAGATGAGCATTCACACACTGTTGTCTTCCATTGTAAATGCAGGCAGAGGCGCAATAAACTGGCTGTTACCAACTCGACTGGCTCCGAGTGATATAGGAGACATCTCACATAGGTCACACAAGGATGAGCCCACTTCCTTCTTGGGGGCCTGAGCATGGCTTTCAGGTAACAAAAACTTGATTGGCCGTCTCTAGAGACGGTGTTTTGGTTTGTCCATTCTGGGCTACTGTAGAAACATGGCGGTGCAAAATGGCGGGCTCCAGGAGAGAGGCTCTTTATGTTTGATTATACATCAATGAATAGCTAGTTATGAATATTATATTTCGGCCAATAGATCAACTGAAATCCTACACTGTAAAACTTTTCATCGTAAATTTACAGTAATATACCGGCAGCAGCTTCGCCAGTGAGCTACTGTTTGTTTACAGTATGCATACTGTTTTTAAAGTTTAAGGTATTTTCTTTTTTATTTGAATTTACAGTAATATACTGGCTGCAGTGTAATTCCCGCCTTTTCCTTTATTTTCCCAAGATGCAATGGATTTAACAGTTACTGTAATCTGTAACATTCGCAGATAGGGCTTTAATATTATTATTTTCTCCCAGAATGCATTGCCATTTACAGTATGATTCTGTAACACATTAAAACAGTAAGATACTGTGAGATTTTAGCGTCAAAGGTTTTCAGTGTATTGGTCCTTAAATGCTCACACGGGCCGAGGTTCTTGTGTAAATTTCACATATTACTTGTCCATAAAATCAGTCCCTCCAGAAAAACGCGATTATGCCATCGCATAATTCAACGCATAATCAGCCACATTTTTTCAAATACGCTGCACTTTCGCCGCATAAATTGCCGATTTCTGCGCAAAATATGCGGGCCTTGCATGATTTCATAATCCCCACATTTTCGTTGCAAAAAAGTCCCGTAATATATCTTAGCAGAAAGTTGAAAAATGTTGGGTTTACTTTACACAAGAGCAGCCATTTTCCCCTGTTGCCATGGGAAAATTATGAAAAGCAGGGTGTTGGGGGAATCACTTTTTTTTCTCTTTTTCACCAAACTGCAGTTTTTGCAAGTTGCCGCAATTTCATCACATAAAATTGCATAAATATCCTGCATATTC
This sequence comes from Perca fluviatilis, assembly GCF_010015445.1. Lineage (NCBI taxonomy): Eukaryota > Metazoa > Chordata > Actinopteri > Perciformes > Percidae > Perca > Perca fluviatilis. The sequence goes on along the minus strand of NC_053129.1, from coordinate 31,812,308 downwards.
CATCACATTTTTTAAGAAAACGTGACGCATAATCAAGGATTTTTGCCCGCAACAATCACAAAAAAACTCCGCATTTTTCTGGAAGGACTGTTAAATGCTCCTCTGTGGTGGCCGGGTTGGGTCAGTGGGTAGAGCAGGCGCACATAGGTTTATGCCTCGTTCCAGGGTTCGAGTCCGACCTGTGACGATTTTTTCCATGTCTTACCCCTTTCTCACATAGCTGTCCTATCCATTAAAGGTGGAAATGCCCAAAAAATAATCTTAAACAATAAATAAATAAAAAATGCTCCTTTGTATCCATCAGTCATTCATCTTTTCATTTCCACTTTGGTGTTTCCATGTTTTTTCGATGACGTCCCTGTTAGGAACAACAGACTCTTGAACTTTGTCTTTTTAATTCAGCCCTAAATGAATCATCTCGGGTGCTGCTGATGATTTAAAATATGTCGTTTTTTTCCCCCGTACTGTACATATGGTCAGGGCAGCTAAGCATGGCGAGCAGAGCGAAGGCTGGCGGCTTTACAGAAGCTTTACTGTCTCTGGCAGGGAAATGACTCGCAGGCTTCCCGAAATTAAGACTCGATTTCAGAAGTCAGACACGGCAGCTGGTCGGCGTAACGAGCCGCCTCACCCTGCGATCGCTTCCGACTTAAAAGGATTTCTCTCCCAGATTCCTATTTGGAAAGCAGACAGAAGCATCATGCTGCTGAATGCAGAATGAGACGGGAAGGAGGGATCTGTTTCCTTGTTTCCTACATCCTCTTTCCCCTCATTCCCTTTCCTAAGTACCCTCTGGGGTAATAATACATAACTGGTTGAGGATTGGATAAAACAAGTTGATATCGTCACACTACTTCTGTTCTAGCTGAAAAGAAAACCTTGATGGAAGTCGAACAGATAGTCTTGGAAATATGACATCTCTAATGATAACTGAAATAGAAATCAATACCTGAAGATAATCCAGTTTGCTTAAAGAATCACAAAGATAATTTTGTATTTTAAAGCAGCTTTTAGATCTCCTTTTAGGAGAAGAAACAGGCAGGTATTCAATCCGTCATATCAATTTAGGTTCACAATAAATATTGTTTTTGTTGCTTCTTCCAACGTTTTTGTCACTTTTTCCGTCTTTTTTTCCCCTATTTTTTTCTATGATGGCTGAGGAACTTTTTTTGGGCACGTCGACCAAACTGAGTGAGAAGACTATATGGTGCATGCAACAATACAGTCAAAGATATTTGACTTTTTCAGTTAGACAAAAGCATGTCATCAAGCATTGATGTGATTCTCTTTTTCCAGCAGTGTGGCTCTTTAGTGAAGTTGAGTTTGATACCGCTGAACTAAAAGATGAGAAACAGCTTCAGTCTCTTACAGAAGCCCTGACAGGTGTGTGTGTGTGTGTGTGTGTGTGTGTGTGTGTGTGTGTGTGTGTGTGTGTGTGTGTGTGTGTGTGTGTGTGTGTGTGTGTGTGTGTGTGTGTGTGTGTGTGTGTTTGTGTGTGAATGACTTAAGTGTAGGAAATGTATCAAAATACACTAATCAGACTTCTTTAGGATTATTCTGCCCTTTATTTAGGATTATTTATGCCTTTAGTGTTTGCTTTCATACTCAATGACATTTTTATTCACTTTGCCTTTCAGGGCTCCGTAGTCTCTTGAAATACTGAAGTGGAATAACAGAACTTGTATTTGAGAAGTATCCTGTTATCTTGTCAGTGCAGTGAAACTGTGTTAATGTGTCCCGGCCTGTAGATGGAGCCACTCGTCTGTTGCTCCGTTAGAGTTTTTCCATAGTCCCAATGTAATTACCACTCCCCGAAAAACTGAAAATAGACACTGTTTGTAATGAGCCTTGTCAAAGGAGAATTTCTGTCACTGCTATGGGACAGACAGCAAAGTTATATATGTATCTGTCTGTCTGTCTGTCTGTCTGTGTATCTGTCTGTCTGTGTGTCTGTCATGCAAGATAGAAATAAGCATACGGCAAAAAAAAAAAAAGACAACAATGCGGCACAAAGAGAGGTAAAATAAAAGCATTGAAGGATTACGTAATAGCAAGCAAAGTGTATTTATGTAGCACCTTTCACAATAGAAAAGTGCTTCACAGTTACAAAGAAATAAAATTTATTATAGTCAAGTAAAAATCACCAGATAAAAATCTACAAAAAGAAAAGACATAAGACACAAGTTTAAAACCCACGCTACCTAAATGTCGGAGCAGATGAGCTGCTCTTTCTTTCTCAGTTTTTCTCAGTGGCTTTGGCACAATCGTCGAAAAACCTTATCAAACTGTGACTATATGACTATTCATATGAACATTAGGGTCAGTTGTTTACATGACTATAGTCATTTATAATTGCCTTGGTACAAAGTAAGCCTTGCAGCTCAAACTAATTTGCATTCATTTGCTACTGAATCATGTTACTCTCAGATGATACCCATGTTCGTTGTGTATATCGCTACATGCTAAATAGAGCAACCAACAACCACAATAACCCGTCACACATATATGAGATACATAATAGGTGTGTGGCATGGTTGTAAACGTTGTCAGATGGATAGACTCAGGCTAGATGGGGAACAATTTCATTGACTCATAATTTAGAGCAACCAAGTGTGGTTTGTTGCCCACCGGGGGGGTATTTTAGACCTTGTATACTTGATCCTGGCTCCCCCCCAAAAGAATAATTCTATTTGCTATTGTGAGCTAAGGAGTTCTGCTCTAGGAATATCCCAGCATCGGGAAACTAACCCCAGAATCTAGATGCCGAGATTATTCAGAAAACAAAAATCTGAGCCATTTTAAGAACAATAGTGCTGGTCAGCCGTTAGTCAAAATTGCATAAACCTCTAACTTTCCAAAGTTATTGATACTGTATTTTGGAAATGTCTGCTTTTCCACAGATACAGTATATATCCGATTTGTATTACCGTCTCACTTTTGTAGTGAGTGTAGTGTAATTTTCCTTAGAAATGCTGGCGTCTTATTAGTTACATAATTGTTTCCCCTACCATGATGCTCCAAAATTATTTTAAATGTTAGCAGAGTAGAATAGTGTTTAACCCTCGTATTGTCTTCCTGTCGACCATGCACTTGTCCTCCGATTTGGTTTGCCTGTTTATAAAGCATAAAGTAGCCTCTTAATGATTACCCAATTGTATGTTATATCTTTTTAACCAACTTAATAAGTCGTTAGCACTAGTGTTACACTTCTTTATGGAATTGATGGTGAATAAACATCAAATTATCGGTCATTTTTGGAGTAAAATGAGCAGAAATTAGGAATTATCTTGACTAATAGTTAAGGTCAGAGGAACATATGTTTATGGCTGATCACAGATTTTCACCCAGGTGAATTACCATCAATTAGCGGATGGGACCCTCCATGCTATTTTTGAGAAATTTGGTTGAAAAGAGAGCCATGTTTCTGATATAGAAACTGTGAAAACGGGCCAAATTTGACCCGAGGACAACAATGGGGGTTAAAAAATGATGTTAAAAAAGCTCTGGTCCTAGAATGGCCCCTGTTGCCCACCCACAATTTTTTATGGAGTTTTTTTTCCCACCATACATCCCATTCCTAAATCCCATTCTGCATGGAGACGGACGGTATGTGACGACCAGTTGTCCTGACTGGGTGCAATGCATGCTGGTTGTGAGGATATCACAGCAGAGGGTGGGGTTGTTTCCCCCGTTTCATTGCAAAGGAGCATATCAGGTGTGATGTCGATGAAACGTTGTGGCCAGACAGAGAGGAGAGATTAGATGACCCATTAGGAAAGTTATATATATATATATATATATATATATAGTTAAATACAATAAACAAAAGATATGGAAAAGGAAAAAAAAGGAAAACATAGGTACATAAAATAAAAAAGACAGCCATATAAAACCCTTGTCTCACTAAAAGCCTGTTTGAATAACAAAGTACAGCAACATATAGCCCAGTAGTTCCTGATCATTTTGCTGTTGCATACATATATGTTTTTCCTGTATAAGCATTCTTTATGTATTCGCGGTTGGCTTGTGTGCACAAACAATGAGAAGTAAATGTTTCGTTGAAATTATGGTAGGTGTGTCATGGCTGACATCAATACTATTCAGCTGCCTTTATTTAATAATATAATAATCTAATATCACACAGTGGGTAACTATCACACATTGTCATTTGCGAGATGTATTTGCATTTCGACTGTCTTGGTCTGAGCAATGATAAGGAACCCTTTGTTTTGATACTGATTTATTCATTGATGGACTTATTTACATTTGAAACGTGAGTTAATTATTTTGAGTGTGTAATTCCCTTTTGCAGGTCACAGAGAGCGATGTGTTCACTGGACCACGTGGTGTGAGGATTGTCCTTAGAGTTTGTTTCAGTAAATGTTCCAAATCGATTGAGGAAAAGCTGCAAAATAATACATTTGGAAAAAGAAAGAAAATTCCTGCACACCCTTTTCCCCCAGGGACCTTTCTCAAGACACAAAGTAGTCGACTACGCTGACCGACAGAATTAATTAAATGAAGAGATATAAAGGAAAAGCAGAGGTGAAAAATGTGTTTGTGTATTTTATTTCTTTTTGAAATGGATCTTTGGCTGCACCACAAAGGAGCAAAAGCAAGGTGTGTGTGTGTGTGTGTGTGTGTGTGTGTGTGTGTGTGTGTGTGTGTGTGTGTGTGTGTGGTGTGTGTGTGTGTGCGTGTGCGTGTGCGTTGCTTTCCACTCAATTAAAAAAACATACAGAAATAAAATGTAATAAACTATACTGAACGATAATATAAGATAAAAATATGACATGTTGGAAATAAATCTGTGCGATAGCATTAATTAAAACCTTTTTAAAATGGCTGAAATGCTTTGTAACACACAGACAACATTGTTATTGTGAGCAGTCATAGGTGCTTAATATGAGGCGGTGTGTGTGTGTGTGTGTGTGTGTGTGTGTGTGTGTGTGTGTGTGTGTGTGTGTGTGTGTGTGTGTGTGTGTGTGTGTGTGTGTGTGTGTGTGTGTGTGTGTGTGTGTGTGTCAGCAGCAGATAAACAGACTGTTTGTCGTGGCTCAGTGAGCCGCTGCTCATCTGGAAATCCACATTTCTTCTCGTCCTCTCTCACATTGTGTTGTGTGACTGCAGCAAACAGCAGCAGGAAGGCTTCGGTCCAAACCGCTGATGCTAACGCTGCATGCTAACTTTCTAGCGCTCTGCTGAGGCTTCGTGAAAACCTGTTCATGGTGTCGGAAAAACAGCCCTGTTTTTTCAGCTTTGTGACGATGCATTTTTTCATCTGATCCAAGAGACTTTATAAAGACTGTATTCAGCTTAAGAAGTAGGAGAATGGGAGCGTGCCTATGGTCCCACAGCCCAATGGTCCCACAGCCCAGTGGTCCCACAGCCCTATGGTCCCACAGCTCTATGGTCCCACAGCTCTATGTTCCCACAGCCCTATGGTCCCACAGCCCTATGTTCCCACAGCCCTATGGTCCCACAGCCCTATGTTCCCACAGCCCTATGGTCCCACAGCCCTATGTTCCCACAGCCCTATGGTCCCACAGCCCTATGTTCCCACAGCCCTATGTTCCCACAGCCCTATGGTCCCACAGCCCAATGGTCCCACAGCCCAGTGGTCCCACAGCCCTATGGTCCCACAGCCCTATGTTCCCACAGCCCTATGGTCCCACAGCCCTATGGTCCCACAGCCCTATGGTCCCACAGCCCAATGGTCCCACAGCCCTATGGTCCCACAGCCCTATGGTCCCACAGCTCTATGGTCCCACAGCCATATGGTCCCCCATAGTTCCTTTTTCATACATTTTTATCAGATTGTATCCCCCTTTCTCCCAATTTGGTAGCCAATTACACCCAACCTACTGTATTATCCAGTAGCAATGGACTACAGATGGAATGTAACCCTAACCCTAACATAGGGCCACATTTTAAGAAAAATATTAGAAATGTGGGAACATAGGGCTGTGGGAACACAGTAGGCCTAATTTTCTGTGAATTTTTTTTATTTTTTAGAAATGCTAGAATATAGGGCTGTCGGACAATAGGGCTGAGCCTGGGGAATTTCCACAACACATAAAGGAATTCCAATTCTGTCGGGCTCGTGCCTTGACGGGCCTAATTACAGCTCGAGTTTAACTATATATCCAGCTGATTTAAATAGCTCACGTTACTGTATTGTGTCAACAGTTAACTTCATTTAATATTGTATGGGGTGCAAATGTTCCACCAAAACTAGTTCCTTCCCGAGACTATTTAGCAGAGCCACCGTCGCTGCGTCCGGAGCTTAGCGCCGCCCAAGACCATTGTGATTGGTTTAAAGAAATGCAAACAACCCTGAGTGGTTTTTTTTTCTCCTATCCCAGAATACATCTGTGGTGTAGCCAGAACTTACTCCACAGCGCTGTGGAGGTAGAGCTGGCGATGTGAGACTAACCAGATTCTGACAAAGTTCCTCCTCCACCACTTTTAAAGTTAACTAACCCTCCAGTTGTCCTCGAGTCAAAGTTGATCCATATTCAAAAAGTGTCTTTATCAGAACTTTGGGTTTCTTATAACCAAATTGTCCCAAAAAAGTAACATGGATGGTTCCATACCATACTCTTCACAAGTGAAGTAAATGATCAGTTCACTACTTTCATTGAATTTGGATATTTTATTCAATTTTATAGCATTTGAAAAACAACTGATAAAAGAACGTTGAAAAAACAAACAAAAAAGCACAGAAAAAATCAACAAAGACGTCGATAAAAGTTTCCAAAGTATCGAAAAAGACGACCAAAACATTGGGGAAAAAACATTTTAAAGTGCCCATATTATGAAAAAAACACTTTTTCTGGGATTTGGGGTGTTATGTTGTGTCTCTGGTGCTTCCACACGCATACAAACTTGGAAAGAATCCATCCATGCTGTTTTGAGTGAGATACAGTTTCTGAATGTTGGTTAAAGTTGGTTACTTAATCACAACAAGGGTACACTCTTCTTACTATTTCTCTTACTCTTCTTACTGTTTTGTAGTGTCACTACAAAACATGTCCGTGTGGCTCACAGAACTAAACAATGGTTCCTAACTATAGTTCCTACTGTTACAAATGTGTCCTGCCTTCAGTCTCCGGGTGAGCTGGTCTAAATCTGCAGGGCCGTCTAAGTCATTGGCCGAAACATTTGGTGTGTGCTAACCACTTTAGCTAATACATCAGCTAGCTGTTTCTCCAACTTCGGTCAGTATAAGGCAGGATTAGCTGGGAGACTTCTTCTAAATGAGGGAGCACTTCACACTTTGCGTGGAATACCTGCAGACGATGGACATGGAAGTAGTTCTACAGTGTTGTAGTGTTTTGCCATTGAGAACGAGGTGGCTAACGCTAGCTCTAGCGCTAGCTTCTAGCTAGTAGTCCTTACCTAGCTACTGCGCATGTGCAACTCCCAACAAAGATGGAACAGAAGTGAGATGTCTCACTCTGTAGCTAAAACAGAGAGCTCAACACACAGGGTGAAAAGAGGAGCTGCAGCAATGTGCAGTACAACAAAAAGATGGTGTTTTTTGAAAATTAAACCATGTAAACCTATTCTGGTATAACCTCTAAATACAATTATGAACCTGAAAATAAGCAGAATATGTGCATGGTCGAAGGGAAGACAACACAAACATCATCTGGAGTCTTACTGACACGTCACTTTCCAGATTTCTAAAGAATCTTTAGGGACGCTGTGCATAAAGCAGCTGGTTTTCTGTCATTTAGGGAGACAGATGGTTAGATTTCTCTCTCAGGGATCCTGTGAAGATTTGAAGATTTTGAGGGTTAAACCCAGGAAGATGCTGCTGGTCCTGCCTGTGTGAGTTTCACCGTCTGATATGAACTTCAATTAAGTCACTTTTCTCTTAAAGTTTTGCCTTTAATTGAACTTTAATTGACTCCATTCATATTCTGCTAATTTTTCATTTATAGTGAGTTAGTTTGACAGTATTTCTTTAGACCCTGTTGGCTGTAAATCTTTGGAAATTGGCTGACTTTTATGATCAACTCAGCACAGTTTTATCCAACAATTATCCCTTAAAAGATGTTTTTTCCAAACAGATTTTGTCTGCTGGTTTTGATCACTTGAGTCGTCCCATTCGGCTCACTGTGAGAACTGTGTTAGATTTGGTCTGCAAAGTTACCACCAGACTCCAGTCATATTTTGCTCCCTTTTAGTTTAAAGTGAATTACAAAGTCTGTTAGTATTTCTTTAGACCCTGTTGGCTGGAAAACTGTGGGAATTGTGTTAAATTTTAAGAATAAATCAGGACACTTTTGTCCAACAATTGACCTTTTACAGATGTTTGTTTCCAAACAGATCTTTTTAACCCATGTGTTGTCTTCCCTTCGACCATGCAACGTTTTGTTTTTCTGGGTCAAAATTTAAAATTCTAACTTATTTTTAATGTTTTGGTCGACTTTTCGACACTTTTGTCACTTTTTCCGATGTTTTTGTCGATTTGTTTCTGAGTTTTTATTTTTTTATTTTTAAACGTTTTTGAAGTTTTTTCCGCCATTTTTGTCACCTTTTTCAACGTTTTTTTATGAATTTATTTTCAAATGCTATAAAATTTAATAAAACACCCAAATTCAATGAAAGTAGTGAACTGATCATGTATTTTTCTTGTGAAGACCGATCCATGTTATTTTTTTTTTTTGACAATTTGGTTGAAAGAAACCCAAAAGTTCTGATATAGACACTTTTTGAAAATGGGTCAAATTTGGCCCGAGGACAACAGGAGGGTTAAGTGTTGACCGGCTGATTTTGAACAGTGAGGAAACTCTTTTATTATTTGGTTTCTTGGGGAATTCATCACATTAAGCTCACTGTGAGAACAGCTAGATTTGGTCCTCAAAAAAATGATGTTTTAAGAAGCCAGAATCCACCAGACTCCATTCAGAAATTGGTCATTTTTGTTTCTGTCGGTGAAAGCAGTTCATTTATAGAAAACAGGGCAACATTTGGAGTCCTTCTCCACTCATTTTTTTTTAAATCTGATCAGCGATAAACACTTATAGTCTCTTGTAAATTTTGGGATTTGTCAGAAAGAGCACTGTGTTTCCGTCTCCTTAAAGAAATATTTCTTTAATATTTAACCCCAGAGGTTGCAGGTTTATCCTCTGTGCTCTCAGGTTCTTTGTTCAGGAGTTCTGATAGCTCGCTGTGTGTTTGCAGCCTCGTTAACAAAGAGCCTCTAATCTGCTGATAACACACAGCGCAGATGTGTTTATCAGGCCGCCGTGTGCTTTACATTGAATGACCCTGCTTGTGGGTGTTAAGTGGAGATCAGAAACGGGGCACCGGGGATTTCATTTATTTTAATGAGAAGGTCTTTGTATGCAGAATGAGCTCTTTGTTGGTTGTTTGTTGATGTACATTCGATGTCCCCGTGCACCTGAGTGGGGATTGACAGGTAGGGCTGGGTATCGCTCAAACATTTTAGATTCCGATACCGTGACTTTGATATCGGTTCCTAAGTGATCCTTTTTTCCATAGCAAGTGTATATAAGAAAACGATATCGCGACAAATCCCATTGCAAAAATCTTTTATTTTTTCAACTTAACTTTGTAATCATTTTACAAAAACATACGGGCGCCTGGGTAGCTCATCTGGTGGAGCACAAGCCCATATATGTAGTTTTACTTCTCTTCAGCTGTCCTATATAAATAAAAAGGCCTAAAATGCCCCAAAAAAAAATCTTTAAAAAAAACTTGGTCCCACACCCCCCCACCACCTTCCCCTTTCGTCATCACCACCCCATTCGTCATCACCACCCACCCTGACAAAAATCAAGAAAAGATGACACAGTAACGCGTTATTATGGATCCCACGTAACTTCTAGGCAAGTCCCGCCCTACGAAGCAGCTCGATTGGTTGGGGCTAGGCATTGACCTCGAGTGGTTAAGGTTAGGACAGCCGATTGGTCAGGGGATAGGACCTGAACAAATCAGGATACGTCACCTTGCGTAAGCATGGACGCCTGGCCAATAGTAGTGTGTGAATGCTTGCCTAGAAGTTGCGTGGGTTCCATAGTAACGCCACAGTAACTACAATATCCAAGACCATTCAACAATATAGTAACAAAATAGACAATAAACCAAATAAACATATGTATAAATGACAACACCATAAGCCCATCATACACGTCTCTCCCCAGCACAAAGCTTCTTAGGAGCCCTCCAGAAAGTTCAGCTACTCTCCCCGTTTTCTAGTCTAGACATCCAATCTGGCATACCGTTTATATGACATTTTTTCCCGCACAAATCTTTTTATGTATTTTTCAGCTCCTGCTACGTGAGCCCGTCTCTGTGTAACGTAGAGCTTTTCCTGCGTGTCTGTAGACAGCCAATCACAGACATTATTAGATCTTGGTAGAAGCATGCTGCGTGCTGATTGGCTCACTGATGCTGATGAGATTTACTCCTTAGGTATTGGAATTTGGTATTGAAACAAGGCGTTTTTTGATCCTTGATACTAAGGAAGCAATTCGGTCGGTGCCTAAAAGTATTCACTGGTTAGGAGAGGGCTACTTTTAGTGTAGTTTTAAGTTTTGGTTTTGTTTACCTCCGCATTATGGGAGTTTTTTAGCTTTACCCACACTACTGCGGCTGAAAGTCCGGATTTTCTCAGCCTGACCTGCATCGACTGTGACCATTCTTTTAGTTTTATGAAAACTATGTTGCTTTAAGGTTGCTTATTAAATAATAAACACAGTTATTTTGAGAGTTGGATGACTTTTCCAATCAGTTAACATTTTGAACTCAAGCAACATGACTTTGTCAATGCATTCTCATGAATGGGTTTGTAAGATATCGTACCAAAACTTATGCACAACAATTCGTATGATATCCTATGAAACTACATTGAAAGTAAAGTTTAGCACTCTTTACATTTAAACTCAGCCGAGAAGAGGTGACCGTCATGCGGCGATGGCAGTTATGTTTAGACACCAAAACGACTAGAAAAAAAAGATTGGGTTAGCGTTAGGGTAGTCTCACTTTGCCAGACCTTCCTCCACAGCGCTGCGAACATGAACTCCACCCCCCAGCTTGAAAACGCTGTGTTTTATGCTGATCTTCACACTCTTAGGTCTCCTGCACACTGCCTGCGTGGCGTGATCAATATTATTTATTATTATAATTTTTTTAAATTATAGTTATATCTGCATTTATGTCAAAACCTGGAGACTTTCAACCATCAAAATGTCATTTATTAGATGTATTTGTGTCTAAATGACATATAAACATCTTTTTGTATTCTATTTTGCCTGGAAATGCTTCCAACACGCTTCCGTGTCGCATGAAAAATAGGCCTCGGTCCTATTTCTAGCATGCATGCGTTTTTGAACCGCACCTGAGGCGTGTGTGTCACGCAGACAATGTGCAAGCTCAGCGTGCAAGCTCTAACCTGTTCACATGGGAGCCGAAATAAAAAACGGACACGCCACGCAGCTGACACGCTCACGCCATGCAGGCAGTGTGCAGGAGCCCTTATACAGCAGCAGTCAGTGTGGTGCATACAGCAATAAATACGTTTGATACATACAAATTACAATGCATTACTTTTCGTAGCTTAATGTACGAATGGTTCATGAGAACAGCCTGACTTTGTGTACATAATATCTCTGTGCAATTGATTTTTATGCTGAAATGAAGAGAAAGTGATTGCTGCCTGAAGTTAAATTCTGTTTCTTAGAGCGCCTGGTTAGCTCACCTGGTAGAGTGCGCGCCCATATATAGAGGTTTACTCCTTGATGCAGTGGCCGTGGGTTCGACTCTGACCTGCAGCCCTTTGCTGCGTGTCATTCCCCCTATCTCTCTCCCCTTTTCAGCCGTCCTATATAAATAATAAGGCCTAAAATGCCCAAAAAATAATCTGTTATGTAAAGTGTCTGATTTGTAGTAAATGGGCTCCTAGATGCTAAGACACTGGTGTGGTCTTTGCCACTATGTGCAGTTTCTTGTGCACCTGGCTCTGTCCAGAGGAAAGATGAAAGACATGACTAAAATAATCTTTAAGCTTAAAAACGGTTGGCTAACAGAAAGCAAAACATCCCCAATTCTTCCTTGAAATGACTCAAAACCATAAATAAAAGGTTGGAAACAGATTTCGCTGCCCAATATTTGTACACCTTGTGTCGCGGGAAAGCTTTAATAATCTCCATAAAACATTTGGGGGAGCGTTTGGTGATGGGTGGCCCGCCCCTTTGGCTTAAAGCAATTAATTCAGCTTTCTGACATCAAACTCTCGGCTCAGCTCGACAGCTTGGAGCTCAAATATAAAAAAAAAAAAAAAAGGCAAGTTCTCCTGGGAACAGAGTAAAGATGGCAGCCTCCTTTTCTCCACTGTTTGCTCAGTGGCTCTGAGAGCAATCTTCCCCCCCAAGCCTGAATGAAATGCGAGGGCACAAACAATGTGCCTGGAGGAGAGAAAGGGCCGGCAGGGAATGAACAGTTTGGAGTATTTGCTCAGTGGAGGAGCAGCCACAAAGGCAGAGGCGAGGCGTTCCCATGAATCAAGGCGCCGTCTCAGGCGCCCTTTTTGTTGTGGCGGGTCTGCGTCGCCAGCTATTAGACACCACTACATATAACTGGTTTTGTGTCATTTTAAAGCCCTTTTCTCTGTAAACTGTACCGTCAGGAGACCTGCTCGGGCCTTGTTTTATTTGGCTGGTTGGACGAAGAGGCGGTTTGGCAGAGGAGTTTAGCGACGCACGTGGCGCCGCAGGTCAACCCTTTCGAAAACGTTCCGCCTGATATCCATCGAGTGTTTTCCCGCACTTCAAACGTGGGAGGATGAAGATGACATTTAGGCCGATGTAGCGCTTACGTTTAGCCGTAGTTGACCGTTGCCCCGCCAAATTTCTATCCCCACCCCAAAACACCCCGAGACCCGGAGCTCTCTGGGTGGCCGCCCTGGAGGTCTGAAAGGCATCCAGAGTGACGCTTAAGCTCTTTTCACCTTAAGAAAGCGTCATTGTACATCTCCATGAATGGCAAACTGCTGTTTGTCTAAGATGGACTCCATTTTTTTTTTTTCTTCTTCTTTTTTTGAAGTAGGCCTATCTGCGGTTCAAAGGCGTCCCACTGCCGTGAGACCACGGACTCATTGTTTGTTCTCATCACTTTGACTTCAGAGTAGAAAACTATCTTTTCATCTTCTTTAGATCTTTAAAGTTGCACAAGTGCGGTGGTCTTAACAGTCTGAAAGTCTGACTACAAAAGGGATATATAAATCAATATATATATATATATATATATATATATATATATATATATATATATATATGCTTGGAAGTTTGTGTTATTGTGTATTTTGTTCTATATATTTTCAATTTTTAGGACCAAATTTTTCTCTCAGCCTTTTCAGATCATCTGATAGCGTTCTCAGTTCCTCTGCACCACAGAGCTCGATTTCAACAACCTTTAAACCTAGTTAAACACCTTGTAACCTTGGTGTCGCATTGCCTCTACACCACAGGTGCATTCTGGGATAGGAGAAAAAAAACTCTCTGGGTTGTTTGCATTTCTTTAAACCAATCACAACCGTCTTGGGCGGCGCTAAACTCCGGACGCAGCGATGGTGGCTCTGCTAAATAGTCTCGGGAAGGATCTTGTTTTGGTGGAAAATTTGCACCCCGCCAAAAGAAAACGCCACATACAATATTACATGAAGTTAACTGTTGACACAATACAGTAACGTGAGATATTTAAATCAGCTGATACATGGTTAAACCTCATTGGCTCTCACCAGTGTATCGCCGTGTGTACTTCGTCCACAGCAATCCCCCCAATCGGTCCCAAAACGTCCCAGTTAGAGACGAAACGCCCTAAACATATTCTCTGTAAATCTTTACAATCATTCCCCAAAAGAACCGAGCAGGACTGCCTTGTTGCATGTTGCAAATTTTCTCCAAAACTTGACATTTTCAGCGTGTAGCTCGCTTGTTGGTACATATTAAACTGTAATCATACTCTACGTTAAAGGGAGACACTTTATAAGCCCTTTGGATTTCTCGTCTTCCTTGCACATTGTTTTTAGGATGGCTTGGTTATTATGTACAAATCATTTTGATGTGCTAAATAAAGAAATAGTAGCTTCATGGTAGCTCGACGTTTGTTGTTTCCTGTGGCGAAGGGGGTTTTGGGAACGGCAACACACAGAGAGTGGACGGTTAGGGACAAAGCGCTTTATCCTGGAAATGCACTTCCTTTGATCCAGCCTGCATGTTAAATGCATTATGGAAAGCACGCTGACTTGTCTACATAAACTCTTCTCACAGCTCCTGTTTTAAACAAGTTCATTTATTATCAACATGGTAAGGTGGCTCTGCAGGTTTCTTTCCGTTTGTGTGCAGGCGGTTTAGTTTGGAGTCAAATCCCACGATACAGGAAAAGCCGCAGTCAGAAATAAGAAGCTTCTGGTTTTTGACTCGTGGCCCCCGTGTCACTCGTGAAGCCGACACAAAACGTGGCAGATCAACAACTCGATGTCAGCTGAGCCCGAGGGAAAGCTGCTGAGCAAACACAGGTGGCTGGAAGTCAGGGACGATACACACACACACATACACACACACACACACAGGTTTGTGGCGCTATCTTTGTGGGGACCCGTCATTGACATAATGCATTCCCTATCCCCTTAACCATCACAACTAAATGCCTAACCTTGACCCTTACCCTAACCTTAACCATCACCACTAAATGCCTAACCTTAACCCTTACCCTAACCTTAACCATAACCTAATTCTAGCCCTAATCCTAAAACCAAGTCTTCAGTCTACCCTCAAACAGCCCTTTAAAACTTGTGGGGTCCAGCATTTTGGCCCCACAAAGTTGTCAGAACCCCACAAGTATACTGGACTCCCGGTTTTTGGACCCCACGAATATAGTTAAACAAGAACACACACACACACACACGAAAGCAAACACACACAAGCACACACAAGCAAACATTCACACACACACACACACAAACCACTTCCTGGAGACTAGGGGTCGATTGATGTTGGACTTTGAAAGCTGATACCAAACTTTAGAATAATAACAATTTGATAGGAAACGTGACTGCTGCCTGGATTATAGTCAAATGTTTCTACAAGTGAGAGAAGTGCTTCAGCTTTCTACCTCAGGACTTTGTGACCCAGTTTGGCATTTTTGAGTCTAAGTTTAGGCAACTATAACTGTGGTTAAAGCAGCTACAGGGCGTTTGTAACTCGTTGTGAAACTGTCTCAGTTTAATACCGATGCCTCTATGTGACCTGCACAAGCGGGGTCACTGCCCCCGTAATATCAAGCCTCGACCCCCCTCTGGCTCCCCCAAAATTTGGCAAAAAATATTTTCATACATTTTTAACCTTATCTCAAGATGGTTCAGTTCAGTAATAAATAAAATGTAGGTTAACTGGATGAGTGTTCTTGTGTTTATTGTTGTGCGTGTGTCACGTCCCCTGTTGTGTCTAGGCACGTAACAATGTGTATAGGCTAGTCAGTCTTTTGTAGAACCAAACCTGTGGAGGGTTGGTGGTATGTAACACTTGTGCTTAAAGCGCCCATATTCTGCTCATTTTCAGGTTCATAACTGTATTTTAAGGTTGTACCAGAATAGGTTTACATGGTTTAATTTTCAAAAAACACCATATTTTAGTTGTACTGCACAGCTCTCTCTCACTGCTGCAGATCCTCTTTTCACCTGGTTTCTGTTTTAGCTACAGAGTGAGACCTCTTTTCATCTTCTTCTTCTGTACTATCTTTGATTGCACTCGCACATGCTCAGTAGCTCAGATCGTTGAGCATGTCAGCTAGCTAACTCTAGAGACAGTAAAAGAAAGCCTGTTTCTCCAACTTTGGTCAGTTACAAGGCAGGATTAGCTGGGAGACTTCTAAATGAGGGCGCACATGTAAGTAGTTCTTTTGGAGATTATGGATGAACTTGTGTGTGTTGTAGCAGTGCTTTGCTATTGAGAACGACGTAGCATGCAAATGCTAACGCTACGAGCTAACGGTTGTGGTTAGCCGATTTTGACCAGCTCACCATGAGACTGAAGGCAGGACACATTCAGAAACCATATCTCACTCAAAACAGCATGGATGGATTATTTTCAAAGTTTGTATGTGTGTGGAAGCACCAGAGACACAAAAGAACACCCCAAATCCCAGAAAAAGTGTTTTTTTCATAATATGGGCACTTTAATATATTTGGTACCCCTAAAATGTCATGTGGTCCCCAGCCATTTGAAATAGTCTAGATGGGTCACCAACACGGTGCCCGCGGGCACCAGGTAGCCCCCAAGGACCACATGAGTAGCCCTCAGGCCTGTTCTAAAAATGAAAATTGAATATTGATATTATCTGTTTCCCACCTTGTTTAGTCATTGTTGATAATTATTGTGAGAAATCATTAACATGATCAGTGTCTTCACATAGATGATCATTAATCATTAATAATCATATATAAAGGCAAACTGAGCAAATTTGTTATTTCAGAAGAGTGTATCAAACTGGTAGCCCTTCGTATGACTCAATACCAATGAAGTAGCTCTCAGTTTCAAAAAGTTTGGTGACCCCTGCTCTAGAACCACCACTGATCTTTACGCATGAGGCGTTGGTGCTCATGGAAACATTACCACTTTTGTTCACAGGGGACGACCAAAAAAATCTAAACAAAGAACGTTCCTTGTGGTTGCTTTAAGGTCAGAGAAAGATTGGGTTTTCTGTTAGCGCTGCGGAGGAAGGGTCTGGCTAGTCCACACAGCATTCCTGGATGGGAGAAAAACGTACTCTGGTTAATTGGCATTTCTTTAAGCCAATCACAATCGTCATGGGCGGCGCTAAGCTCCGCACAGAGCAACGGTGCCACTGCAAAATAGCCTCGGGAAGGAGCTTTTTTTCAGCGTTAAAAACATGCATCCGGCAGAATTTCCCGCAGCACCGGAGCAATCCCAAAAGTGGAACGTCAAGGACCAACGAGTGGGAGTGAGAAAACCTTCTCACTTGCTCAAAGGCAGATGAGTAGCACTTATTTGAGAAAGGTGACCGTGTAATTCGCTTATTTTCCTGCATCCTGCTGTTTCTGATTGCTGATGACCCCTCACCTCGACCTCAGACAGACATCTTTAAATAAACCAAATAAAAAAAACACTCCCCGCCCTTCAAGACGAGACACGTCTGCTGGGTTTTTCACCCCGTCAGCAGCAGTTTTGTTTTTTTTCCCTTTTCCTGGGTGACTTTGTTCCGGAAACAAGCCGAGTGCAAATATGAGGAAGATGGTCATCGGCATGTGGAGGTTTACTCAGTGTACACACGCTCTGACAGCAGCAGGAGAGGCTCTGCAGAGCAGCCAGAGGTCTGAGGAGGAGGATGGGAGGCAACGAGAAAAAAAACACAGGCTCAGAAACACCAGCTGGGAAAGAAACACGTTAAATTACACTTCTTGATTTTGTTACGGTTCGCAACATTCTCCCAAATCTTTAAATTAACTCCCAGCTCATTACTTAATGTCTGAAAATTGAAGTTTCTAAGGAAAGCGGTTCAATAAAAAGAGTTTTCATTGTGATAATAAGAATCTTTATTTAGGCTATACACCACTTTTTTAAAACTGTGGTATGTGGTATATGATACGAGATACAAAGATACAACATATGATACAAGGAAGCACAGATAAACACCAGAGTGGCACCAGAGCTAAAGGGTAGGTTCCAACAAGTACCCAAACCATACGATATCGTTTTTTTATTCTTACCTCTATCCCTTATTCCGACACATTCTCACTCCCATCTCGTAAAATACGGACGCGTGGTCAGGTGCCTTTGGCGTTGTTATTGACGCTAAAAGTCTCCTTTAGAGTCAGATCTAAACGCGCTTTATCTAAAGCGCTTGGTCGGGACTATTGGCGTCACTTTTGACGCAGTTAGGTTAAGGAAAAGGTCGTGAGTGGGCTTATTAAAAGGTACGTTTCTGTGACACGCGGGACAAGAACGGGACAGTTGGGTTTAGGAAAACAAGAACGGGACAGTTGGGTTTAGGAAAAGAAGAACGGGACAGTTGGGTTTAGGAAAAGAAGAACGGGACAGTTGGGTTTAGGAAAAGAAGAACAGGACAGTTGTGTTTCGGAAAAGAAGAACGGGACAGTTGGGTTTAAATAAAGAAGAACGGGACAGTTGGGTTTAGGAAAAGAAGAACGGGACAGTTGGGTTTAGATAAAGAAGAACGGGACAGTTGGGTTTAGGAAAAGAAGAACGGGACAGTTGGGTTTAGAAAAAGAAGAACGGGACAGTTGGGTTTAGATAAAGAAGAACGGGACAGTTGGGTTTAGATAAAGAAGAACGGGACAGTTGGGTTTAGATAAAGAAGAACGGGACAGTTGGGTTTAGGAAAAGAAGAACGGGACAGTTGGGTTTAGATAAAGAAGAACGGACAGTTGGGTTTAGGAAAAGAAGAACGGGACAGTTGGGTTTAGATAAAGAAGAACGGGACAGTTGGGTTTAGATAAAGAAGAACGGGACAGTTGGGTTTAGATAAAGAAGAACGGGACAGTTGGGTTTAGATAAAGAAGAACGGGACAGTTGGGTTTAGATAAAGAAGAACGGGACAGTTGGGTTTAGGAAAGAAAAACGGGACAGTTGGGTTTAGATAAAGAAGAACGGGACGGTTGGGTTTAGATAAAGAAGAACGGACGGTTGGGTTTAGGTAGAGAAGAACGGGAAGAAGGTGGGGGGTTTAGATAAAGAAGAACGGGACAGTTGGGTTTAGGAAAAGAAGAACGGGACAGTTGGGTTTAGATAAAGAAGAACGGGACAGTTGGGTTTAGATAAAGAAGAACGGGACAGTTGGGTTTAGATAAAGAAGAACAGGACAGTTGGGTTTAGGTAAAGAAGAACGGGACAGTTGGGTTTAGATAAAGAAGAACGGGACAGTTGGGTTTAGATAAAGAAGAACAGGACAGTTGGGTTTAGATAAAGAAGAACAGGACAGTTGGGTTTAGGAAATGTGACACATGGGACACGATCCCCGGTCTCCTGGGTGAAAGTCCTATGTTGTTTTACCCATCCATCCCCCCCAACCAACCTCCCTATGCAGATTTTCGGGCTTTCATACTACTCGCCACCGTTGACGCTCTTAATGCTACATCATCTTCAAGCGCCGTGGAGCTGCTGCTGCTCTCCCCGGTGCGTTCTACACACACGCTGAAGGGCGCTTTTTGCATCGTATCTGACGCTGACAGCCACTGCCCAAACGTCCGTATTTTACGATTTCGGAGTGAGAACGGGTTGTTTAATGCTATCCTCTGTTACGACCCACAGGAGCGTTTTAAGTCCTCGTATCTAAACCAGAGAACAAAACGGTCGCAGTTTAAAACAAGTCTTTAAGGTTGTGAAACATTGCAGTTTGATTATGTTCAGGCACAAAAACTACTTAATTAAGTTTAGAAAAAAATGGTGGTTTGGGTTAAAATGAGATTTTACTTCCTGTTACGTGAACATATTGTAAACTAGGGCTGTTGGAAACAAATTCCGAAAGTCGAATATAATTTGAATAGTAAAAAAATCAATGCTATTCTAATGCTGAAATTACTATTCAAATGTGATTTGTTTGTTTTTTTATAAATATGTTGGCTAATGTTAGCTAATCTCCCTCTTCTCACCATGGCCCACCCGCACGCCGCCGATGTCCCTTGCCTTGCAAATCTTGGTTTGTTTCGGGAAACCACAACAATCTTCGAGCTAGCAAGCTTAGCAATTTTGATAAAATTTGGACGGTGCAACAAGGCAGGTCTGCTCGGTTCTTTTGGGGAATGATTGTAAAGATTTTCAAAGAATATGTTTAGGGCGTTTTCTCTCTAACTGGGACGTTTTGGGACCGATTGGTGGGATTGCTGTGGACGAAGTACACACGACAATACACTGGTGAGAGCCAATGAGGTTTAACCATGTATCAGCTGATTTAAATAGCTCACGTTACTGTATTGTGTCAACAGTTAACTTCATTTAATATTGTATGTGGCGTTTTCTTTTGCAGGGTGCAAATTTTCCACCAAAACAAGTTCCTTTCCGAGAACATTTTGCAGAGCCACCGTCTCTGTGTCCGGAGCTTAGCGCCACCCAAGAAGCAAACAACTTAGAGCGTTTTTTTACTCCTATGTGGATAGGAGTAAAAAAATGCTCTAAGTTGTTTGCTAAGCTAAGGGGTGTACAGTATGTGCAGTACAGTACAGTACAGTATGTGCAGGAGCAAGACCTTACTTCGCAGCGCTTTGGAGTAAGGTCTGGCAATGCGAGACTCCCGCCATAACTGCTACAGCCACTAGATGGCGCTGCCGCTATAAACGTAGAGTGAGTCGTAATTGCAGCTTGAACCAAAATGGTGGTCCGACATCGCAGCCTCACGGCTCTAAATTTGACAGAGGTGGAAAAAACTGGTGTACGAAGACAGAAGATGTGATCGTATTGAGCCTCTGATTCTTCAGATTGACCCCAAAAAGAAGCAAAGGAAAGCTGGCTAATAATAACATGTCCATCGTAGGTGGAAACAAGTGGAAATGACATCATTTAAAAGCATCTTTGGCGCTCATGTTTCCTCTGTAATCTCTCATGCCTGTTTTAGAATATTCATATAACACTTACTGGTATTAACACAACCACTGTTTGGAAAGCAGCTTAATATTTAGCATTATCGAGATGCAGATATACACATATTTGTCAGACTGCTTCATGCGTTGTGTTTTAACAAGACCTCCTGCTTTTATGTCTTGCAGGTTCTGAACAGGGCTGCAGGAATAATAGTGCAGACAAAGCTTAAGTTAGGACATCCCTCATATGTATGCATGTGTGTGTGTGTATGTGTGGTAAACGCTCCTTGTCCAAACACGCCATAGCTGGCTAAGCTCTGACCTCGAGTCGCTCGGCATGCAGCCTTCCCTCAGAAAAAGGTCATTATTATTCATAACGTGCTGATTGCTTTCGTGAGCAAACAGAGAGACGCCCACCGAGGCAGGCGAGTATCTGAGAAACCGCTCACACCTCGACGCCGATCAGTGCCTGGTGTTCACGGCAATCAGGCGGCATTTTGCCTTTTAAACATCCACATAAGCTACACTTCTCCACATATTCTGCATCATTCTTGTTCCACTTCTTCACTAAAGCTTCGTGATGTTTTACGTTGGGTGAAATATGTTTTTTTTTAACCTTCTTGCGACAGTATGAATCTGTGGATGGTGCTCTCTGATGAGGGGAGGCGGAAAGTTACTGCACAGCGGTGTAAAAAAGCCCCTTTAGTTTAGTGCTTAGTAACGTTAGCATTAGAGCCAGACCAATGCATTACAGAGACTTGCTTCTTGCAGGTATATCAGTGTATATGTCGGCTGAAGAGTAACAATAAAGAGTGGTATAAAAACAGGTTTAAGGTCATTTAAAACCCTCTGAGGACAAAAGACGCACTGGCACGTCCAAACAATGTTTCGACAAAATTCCTACTCAAAAAGCGATATTAGAAAATGTCATTTCAGACATTTATTTACTATTTTAATCATATATGACCAAGACTTTGGTAAACTCATTTCAAGCACCGAAACAATTGGTACAACACATCGTAAGTTAAGGTGTGTTTTCAAAAGAAATTTGAGGACTTTCAAAAAGCTCAACGTTTCAGCTTTAGCGCCAAATTATCTCTTTACACATTGCGCTTTTTTATGTCTTAGTAATTTTTTCCGTGTATATTTAAAGGTGCTCTAAGCGATGTTGGGTGACATCACTTCTTGTTGACGTTCAAAGTATTGTCAAACAAAACAAGTCGGTTATTGGCTGGAAGTTATGTTTGGTGGTGCAGGTTGGCGCAGTTTCTTTTTGTTGCCGTTTGTGGAGCCTGGGCTGTCTACAGAGACCGCATTTTTTTTACATTGTGTTCAGGGGACAGGCAGCTAGCAGATAGTGAGGAGATGTTTTTTTACAGTGTGTTCAGGGGACAGGCAGCTAGCAGATAGCGAGGAGATGTTTTTTACAGTGTGTTCAGGGGACAGGCAGCTAGCAGATAGTGAGGAGATGTTTTTTTACATTGTGTTCAGGGGACAGGCAGCTAGCAGATAGTGAGGAGATGTTTTTTTACAGTGTGTTCAGGGGACAGGCAGCTAGCAGATAGCGAGGAGATGTTTTTTACAGTGTGTTCAGGGGACAGACAGCTAGCTTTTAGATTCTTCAAAGTAGCCACCCTTTGCTTTTTTTGATAACTCTGCAAACCCTTGGTGTTCTCTCAATGAGCTTCATGAGG
>NC_053129.1:31722527-31785027 GCF_010015445.1 Perca fluviatilis | reverse complement strand
AATGGGACTTTTGGGGAGGGGGAGGGGGGCATAGGGAATATGTTTATTTTATTCAACGTTCATGTTTTTTTGTTGTTCAGTGAAAGAATCTTTGAAAGAATTTGTATTCACTTTATATGTCTGTCTGCTTATTACAAAACAAAATGTTTATATTTACATTTGTATAAGATGGAGTTTGTATGAATTACTCAACATTTCCAGTTAATTCCCATAATTTCCATTAATTCCCATGAAAGTTTCCAAATTGTAATGTTTCCAAAACTCCCCAGCTTAACTTTCCATGGAAAGTTAATTTACCAGAAAATTTCCGCCCCTTTGCAACCCTAGTTCTTCTGCAAGTCCTTAATCACATGCAATATATGAATACATGCACTATATCTGGGGGCTAAAATCGGAGAATGTTTGACGTTTGCTTTAAAAAAAATAACTTTGATGATTGACTGTCAAACTTGTTGTGCAGTGTACCTTTGCTATCACAGCGTTTAGAAAAAGTAACTGAAGTTATTTAAATGTCTCTGCCACCAGATCTTCTCGAACAAAAACACAGTTTAACGGGACAACTGAGCCAGTTTGTTACGTATTTGGGGGCTGAAATCAGAGAATGTTTTTGCTTTTAAAAAGGACTTTGATGCTTCATTGACTTTCTAAATAGTTGCAGATTTTTTTTTTAAGCTCAACTTTTATTTAGGATTTTGTACATCAGAACTGACCGTTTTTATTTTAATATATGTTATTGGGTTTTAAAGTGCTATGTGCAATGTGGCTTTGCCATCATAGTGTTTCGGAAAAAGTACAAAAAAGGGAGATAATTGAACAGAAATGGGCTCCAAAAAGCATCCTGTCACGTCAAGGACTTATTTAACCCTTGGGTTTTGTCTGTAAAGAATAAATGATCACCCATTTCTGTGTTACATCTTCTTAGCCAACTTAATACCACTAGTGTTACACTTATTTCTGGAGTTCATGGTCAAGAAACCTGCATTTATATTAAATTACACCTCATTTCTGAGTTGAAAAAAAATGCACAAATTATGAATTATTTTGACTGACAGTTAAGATCAGAGGATGATGGATCTCAGACAGGTATATGTCAACATTTAGTCAGGAATCGGTTTTGAACATTTTAATAAACCTCTCAAAATTCAATGACAGTAATGATCCGATCCTTCATTTTACTTGCAAAGGGGGTTGTGTGGAACCATCTAGGGCTGCATGATTAATCGCAATTTGGACTAGTGCAATATCCAAATCGCAGGGGTGGAGCAATATTTGTTAAAGGCAAAATATGTGTCAAACCGTTCTAAAATAAAGTATTGTGGTGCTGCAGAGACGTCCTGGTCTACAAATCCTGTCCTACAGAAAACATTTTTATATATATATATATATTACAATGAAAATGAGAGTAATGATACAAAAATGATCATTCCCTCCAATATCGTGAATCATATCGCAATCGCAATATCAGTCAAAATAATCGCAATTAGATATTTTCCTAATATCGTGCAGCCCTAGAACCATCCATGGCAATTTTGAGTCAAATTGGTTGAAAGGAACCCATATTTCTGATACAGAAAAAGGACAACGGGAGGGTTAAATGTCTCTGCCACTACATCTTCTCCAATAAAAACCACAGTTTAATGTGACAGGCCCGAACACGGCCGCGTTAAAGATGCTGATTAATGCCCTGGCTGGCCCGTGAAGTCTGTTATCTGCTGTTAAATGCCACTCGCTTCGGACGTTAATGTGATTTAAGAGCCGAACATTTCCCCTCCTCGCGGTGTCATTGTTCTCTTGTTATCTGTTTCATCTCTCTGTGACCCCCCCCCCCCCGCTGCAGCTGATAACTAAACCATTTAGTGCTAATGTGCTAAAGACTTTCAGATCTTAAGATCTCATATTACAACGCCTGAGTGCAAGACGCATCTGTTGCTGAATGGTTGCATTCAAACTCACTCTTATTCAAATAGCCTAGAATTTAAAAAACATTGGAGTTTAACCCTTGTGTTGACTTCGGGTCACATTGACCCGTTTTTCAATTTTTGTTTTATATCAGAACATATGGGACGTAGAAATAAGCGCTGAAAAGGTGTAGAAGAACAATTTTACAATTTCAAACGTTGGAAAAAACAAAAACTGTGAAAAAATGGCGTCAAAAACGTCGAAAAATAAGTGTTAATAAATTAGAGCTGCAACAATTATTCAACTAACCGATTAGTTGAATAAAATAAAAAAAGGCAGAAAAATGTTTGCAGCCTCTCAAATATGGTGATGTCCTGCTCTTTTCTGTTTTATATCACATTTATTTGACTATCTTTGGGGTTTGGACGGACAAAACAAGCCATTTAAAGACATTAACTTGGACTTCTGACGAACTGGGATGGACATTTTCTGCTATTTTCTAACATTTCATGGACCAAACGATTAATCGTGAAAATAATCAGCACATTATTTGATCATGAAAATAGAGCTGCAAAGATGAATCGATTAGATGTAAACTACTGAATTAATTGCCTATTTTGGATAATCGAAATAATTGGTCTGAATCATTTTTTTTATGAAAAACAGTCAAACTTTCATCACAACTCTGATGTCAGCTCATTAAATGTGAATATTGTTCTAGTGTCTTCTCTCCTCTGTGACAGGAAACTGAATATCTTTGAATTGTGGACAAAATGAGACATTTGAGGACGTCGTCTTGGGCTTTTTTGGGGAAACACTGATCCACATCTTACACCATTTTCTGACATTTTAGAGACAGATTAATCGACAATGAAAAGAATCGTTAGCTGCAACCCTAAAATAAATAAAATCAAACATAAAAAGGCTGTTTTCATATAAAGATTTTTTTATCTGTTGCACATATACAAACACAAATGACTGATGAAAAATCCTGCAGGCCTTCGACAAAAACACTTTCTCACATTCACAAAATGTACAAATCGAAGTTTGTTTGTTCCCCCACCCTAAGAAGTATTTCAGGAGTTCATAATGGGTCTGGCGTACACGCCGCGGTAGTAGTTGTTGTCGGCGTGAGCGCCGGGATCCAGGGCGCTTTTTGCCGCCACCAGCGCGCCGGACACGGGGCAGCCGTAGCCGCCGTACTGCACCGCCGGCTCCGACATGAGGTTGTTGATGGAGAACGGGTGGTTGAAGGAGTAGTGGTGTTGGTGGGGGTGCTGGTGGTGGTACGGGTCCGGCTTCAGGTGCGTGGCGGCAGCGGCGGCGGCGGCGGCCTCGTGCAGCAGCAGCGGGTGGTGGTGGTGGTGGTGGTGGGAGAACAGGGGCTGGGTGTGAGCGAGCGGCGAGGGAACGCGCACGGGGCTGGAGGGCAACGGTTCACCCCGGGACGGTTTGAAATCCGCCGCGGTCGCTTTCGCGTCCGAGGACGGGGGAGAGGAGGCCGAAGACGAGCGGGGGGAGTCGGAGCCGGCGCTGCCGGCCGCGACCGAGGCCGCCTCCGAGCCCGGCTTCCCCGGCGCCTCCTTGTCGCCCGTTCCGGGCACTTTCCTGAAGCGCTTCTGCCTCCGCAGGTAGCAGCCGTTCTCGAACATGTTCCCCGAGTCCGGGTGCAGCGCCCAGAAGGAGCCCTTGCCCGGCTTGTCCGGCATGCGCGGCACCTTGACGAAGCAGTCGTTGAAGGAGAGCGAGTGGCGGATGGAGTTCTGCCACCGCTGCTGGTTCTGCCGGTAGAACGGGAACAGGTCCGTGATCCACTGGTAGATCTCGTTCAGCGTCAGCATCTTGCTGCCCGACTGCTGGATGGCCATGGTGATCAGGGAGATGTACGAGTACGGCGGCTTGGCGTGCGTGTAGCTCCGCCGGTACGGTTTGGGCTCCCTGGATCGGACGCCGCAGGCCTGGCCGTACGCGGGGCTCATCATGTTCGCCATGTTCCCGTACGGCGGCGGGCTGATGGAGCTCATGCTCGGCGGCAGCGCGCCGCCCAGGCCCGGTATGCCGGCGCCGGGGCTCTGCGACACGCCGGCGTGCATCATCGAGTGGTTGACCCCGACCGGGTTTGCGTAGTGCGCGCTCATGTGGCCGGCGCCGGACATGCCGGGCGCGTTCATGTAGCTGCTCATTGAGTTCATGGGCGGGCCAGAATTCATGTGTCCTGCTGCGGCGTAACACTGAAACACACAGACAGAATATTAAATATTAAATATTAAAAAAGACAGTTATTAAAACGGTTTATTAACGTGTATCAATAAGCTTATAGTGAGTTCATATAACAGGCGTGAGTTTAAGCTGTTTAAATAAGAAAACAGGCTAAAAAAATCAGTTAGGCTACGTTAATTAGGCTGCACCTTAAGTTAGACAAACGAACCAACAACAACATGCAAGTAACGCTTATTTTTACTATTACTACTGATGGCTGCATTCCACTTAGGAGAGACCCTGGTATTAAACCATTACTGATGGCTGCATTCCACTTAGGAGAGACCCTGGTATTAAACCATTACTGATGGCTGCATTCCACTTAGGAGAGACCCTGGTATTAAACCATTACTGATGGCTGCATTCCACTTAGGAGAGACCCTGGTATTAAACCATTACTGATGGCTGCATTCCACTTAGGAGAGGTCCTGGTATTAAACCATTACTGATGGCTGCATTCCACTTAGGAGAGACCCTGGTATTAAACCATTAATGATGGCTGCATTCCACTTAGGAGAGGTCCTGGTATTAAACCATTACTGATGGCTGCATTCCACTTAGGAGAGACCCTGGTATTAAACCATTAATGATGGCTGCATTCCACTTAGGAGAGGTCCTGGTATTAAACCATTACTGATGGCTGCATTCCACTTAGGAGAGGCCCTGGTATTAAACCATTACTGATGGCTGCATTCCACTTAGGAGAGGTCCTGGTATTAAACCATTATTGATGGCTACATTCCACTTAGGAGAGGTCCTGGTATTAAACCATTAATGATGGCTACATTCCACTTAGGAGAGGTCCTGGTATTAAACCATTATTGATGGCTACATTCCACTTAGGAGAGGTCCTGGTATTGTACATGCTGACTCACTGAAATATCTTACTGGGACACTTGATGGAACTGAGCCATCGTTAAGGTTATCAATGTCAGCTGTGCTTTTCCTACTAGGACAAGTCAACATGTCTGCTGTGAAAAAAAGGTCCATAGCGATCGACTAATCAATGAATCATTGCAGCTCTGCCATTGTTGACATGATTTTGCATAGCCTGAGTGAGCTTTTTAAATTACCTCATCTTAGATATGTGCTGCTCTAATTCATAAATATTTTTAAATGATGGCACATTTGGACTCTTTCGTTGTCTAAGGATCAGCCCGATCGTCGCCAGGAGCAACACAGACAGTAATCGGCCCATTCGCTTCCAATTGATCTGACAACAAACGTAGAAAACACACCAGAGACACACACTCTGTGTAGTTCAGTAGTTTACAAGGCTTCATGGGGTCTTTTTTATTTATTTTTATTTAACAATTTTAAAGTTGTATAACCCCCAACCCTAGTTGACTATTAAAACACACACACACACACACACACACACACACACACACACACACACACACTATATTATTTGCAAATTCTGCACTCAACCCATTCAGCCTCTTTTTTTGCTTATATGCAGCATGTAATTGTATATGTATATATTTGTTTATATGTATTAATTGTTTTATTTCATATTAATGTTAAATATGTTTTTTATTTGTTGTTTGCATACGCACCATTCACCAAAATATAATTTCTCTCTCTCTCTCTCTCTCATATTAAATAACATTAATGAAGCCAAAATGAACAGGATTTTAGGATTTCTTTGATTTGGTTTTCCTCCAAACCTCCACCCTATGCTCTGCACGCTTTATTAAATGTGATGTGAAAATTAAATGTATGTCCTTTGAGGAGATTCTACAGACAATGACAATAACTCTGCGTTTTTAAATTGGGAAATAACGCATAAAAATAGGTTAAATGAAAACTTCCATTAAAAAAACAAAAACAGATTTTCTTCTTCACGTTTTTAACAGCATCATTTCTCTTTTGGCTGCAAAAAAAATAAATAAAAAAAAGAAAGAAATTGCATTGAAAATGCACTTAACGGAATCTTTAATTGAAGTCTTTAAATGTAAAGAAGTGAGATGTCCCTTTAATGTGTTTCCAGGCAGTTGACTGATACATGTTTCAACATGATTCCCTGTCAACCTGCACTGAGAATAAAAGAAGGATCTCAAGAATAATACACTGAAAGATTTACTTCCACAAAAGGTTAAATGAAAACTTCCGTTAAAAAAAATAAAATAAATAAAAAACAGGTTTGATTTTTGTTAAGAGATCCTGCACATTTTTAACAGCATCGTTTCTCTTTTGTCTGCAATAAAATGAATCGCCCTGCAATAAAAAGATACTCAAATTTTGATTGAAAAATATAAGTTACAGGCTACAAACCAAATAGGCCTACGAAATGTAAAAATAGACAGATTTCTCTTTAATTTATTTCCAGAACAAACATGATTCCCTGTCAATAAGAACAATTCTCTCAAGAATAATAGTACATTTGCTCTTTTAAAGCGGGGCAAATAACGCACGAAAGGTTCAATGAAAACTTCCACTAATAAAAAATACAGTTCATTTTACGGGCCGCTGGTTAGCTCACCTGGTAGAGCAGGCGCCCATATATAGAGGCTTATTCCTCGACGCAGCGGCAGCAGGTTCGACTCCGACTGCGGCCCTTTGCTGCATGCCATTCCCCCCTCTCTCTCCCCTTTCATGTCTAAGCTGTTCTATCCAAATAAAGGCTTAAGAATGCCCCAAAAATAATCTAAAAATGCACTTAACGGAACTCTAATCTTTAAATGTAATAAAAAAAATAGATAATCATTGATTAAAAGATATGTAGAAACTACAAGCTACAAGACAAATATACTGACAACGAGTAGTCTTTTTTAATTGCAAAATATAGACACAAAGAAATGTCCCCGTACAACGTGATCTCGCGGGAAGGCGTGTAAATAGCCACTTTTAATGACAGTTCGCGTGCTATGTCGACGCATTTAGGCTAATGCGTTTTGCTGCCATGTAGACTATTTGTGTGGGAAAATGCAGGTTAAATGTAGCACATGAGTGAATAAGGGCCTATATAGGCCTACATATTTTAGTTTTTTTTGTCAAACCACTTTAATGTTACTTTTAGAAGTTTATCTAATTTGTTTTGGTTTGTGATCACATTTTTATTTATATTTAACCTAAAACAAAACCGTCAAAAAAGCATCGACGTACAGTATATCCCATAATACACAGACCAGTTGGAGTGTAGAAAACTAATAGAGTGCTCATTTGTTAAAGATGCTAAGAATATGGGCTAAGATTATATCCAATCATCTTTTTGTTAATTTTTTTATTTTTAAATATATTTGTTTCCTATCTAATTTCATGGATTTTAATTTGTGTTTCAACTTGTTTCTATTTAAATCTTGTTATATCTACACCACATCTATGTACTGTAAGGCCTAAACATGTATATTTATGTGTTTTATGCTTGTATAGGCCGACATATGTTTTTGCCTTTGTGATGCACTTCGGTGCAAAACTTGTTGGCTTTTTGAAGTGATAGGCTATATAAATGAACTAAACCTAATATAAAAATACATTTACACATAAGGAAGATAGCATTTTCTTGTGTATGTTTATGTATTTCTAATATTGAAGTACAGTTAATATTCTCTCAGGACCGATATAAAATCAGCGGGGTTCATCTCAGATTAAAGCCGGAGTAAAGTGCACTGACCTCGGTCTCTCCGTAGTAGCTGCTGCCGCTCCAGTCCGGATGTTCGTGTCCCTCCATTTTAACGGCGCTCAGCATCGTGTACGCTCCAACTTTAATTCATCCAAACAGCTTCAAACGAGCCGAAACCTGTCCTCCGCTGGCAGCCGGTAACCGTCCGGTGTATCCTGGCTGTTTAGAGCCGGGACTGGCTCATAATTGAGCAGCGACTGTCTGTGTGCGACCGGGCGGGGCTTCTGCCTCACGGAGTCGCTAGCATGGTTGTAGGGGACCCTGGCACCTGCGTTCGCGCTGCTGCCGCAGCAGCGTCCAATCAGCTGCCTCCCCTCCTTCCCTCCCCGAGCTCACGCTCTCATTTGAATATTCCATCAAAGATTGCATCGACACCGCGGCAGTTATTTTACATGAAACTTGTTTTGAACACTAATAGACTATTAGTGGTGTAGTCTACGTGATAGGCAGAAATACGCATTATACCCACTAAGAAATCTCCAGGATTTTCCTCTTAAAAATGCCCAATCACACGCAACAACATACTTTCCATTACATTTTTGATATATTTTTGAATTGTCATCTGTGTTTTTCTTCTTCACATAGGCTAAATAAAGGGATTTCCACCGTAAATTGGTGCAAAAAAAGTCTATCCGAAAGGAGTAAATGAAGTCGTTGATGCTCCAAACTTCCCTGGGGGAGGACACCCAGACCCCCCACTATGATATGCAGTATAGGCTACCCACTACAATAAGCCTACATTAGACTACACCACTGCTAATAGCCTACTTAAAATGCAATACATTTGGTAGCCTATGTCATTTGGGTGTGATTTTTTTTATTTAGGCTAACCGTGCGTTCATGGACATCGGAAAAACGGATTTTGCTAACCGAGTTTCCCAGTTGGTGACGCGTTGTTGACAACTGACGTTTGATGGAGGCGACTTTGGTTCACTGAACATATTTCAATGATAATAAACTGTTTATTGTGGACAAATGCCTCTGCCAAGAAACATATACAGACATAATATGTTTAAAATTATTAATTATTAATTATAAATAGGCCTATGTATAAAAAAACACACATTATCCGTGTCTTTTCCCGTTGGTTGTCCTGCAGATAACACAAACACACACCTGGCGATGTGCTGTTTGGATGCTCGCATAACAAAACAGCAGCAAATCTTTTGTTATTGTGGCCTCCATGTTTTCACACACCTGATGCTCTCGGCTACGGCCAACCGTTCGTGGCAGTCATGCAAAAAGTTGTTATGTTATGCCAAACGCCAATATAACAGAAGAAGAAGAACACGCATGCATCCCGACCATGTGAACGCTGCCAGTCGGAAAAACAACGTAACCAGCCGAGGTGGCATCTGCCCCGCCCCCCGTGACAGTAAATGATGTCATCCAATGGGACGTTAGGCCTACTCAGGTAACTTACATCTAAAGTGAACACACACACACACACACACACACACACACACACACACACACACACACACACACACACACACACACACACACAGAAGCCATTTCAGGTTTCTCACATATGCACCCTCACATATATTTTATTACATATATTTCTGAAGCCCCGCCCCCCGTGGCCTCTCAGGACGGTGACAGTAAATGACTGTTTTTATATAGCGCTTTTCTAGTCTCACCGACTACTCAAAGCGCTTTAACATAGTACAGGAACCATTCACACACTATGGCCGAGGATGCCGTACTGCTCATCAGATAAACATTCACACACATTTACACTCCGCGCCATCGGGGGCAACTCGGGGTTCACTGTCTTGCCCAAGGACACTTCGGCATGGAACTACAGGGCCAGGGATCAAACCACCAACCACAGCCGCCCCTGTGATGATGACCTGTCCAATGTGACGTTACTCAGGTAACTTCACACTTTTATTAGGTTACGTCTAAATACTTTTACTCAAGTACTGTACTTCAGTTAAATTTTGAGGTACTTTTCATTGTTTTTTTTATTATTATTATGAAAGAAGAAGAGAAAAACAAAATCAGATAAAAACACAAACAGATAAATCAAGCCGATTTCATCAAAGAAGAAAACAAAGGATGAGTTTGAGAATACTTAAATTGAGTATTTCCATTTCCTGGTACTTTATAGGGAAATACTTTCGCTGACATTTATTTTAAAGCCTTAGTTACTTTGCAGATTAATACAATAAACCAAATGTAGGCCTATTGTTATTGATTGATAAACAACTTGATTGATCATTTGCAGATGATTAAATATAATATAAGCAACTAATATCATTTGATGTATTATTATAGATTAAAATGAAACTTTATTAATCCCGAAGGGAAGTTGACAAACTACTCAGCAGTATTTAAAGTAACTAAAATGAATTTTTGCTTAAGTAATAAAAAAAAAACATTAGCACAAATACAATTACCTAAATCTGTAGCTATAAAGATTCTGTGTGTGTGTGTGTGTGTGTGTGTGTGTGTGTGTGTGTGTGTGTGTGTGTGTGTGTGTGTGTGTGTGTGTGTGTGTGTGTGTGTGTGTGTGTGTGTGTGCAAAAATAGATAAAATGTAGGTTTTACAGGTACAGGGATCCCAACCAAGATAGTTAATAACTGGTGCCCACTTTCTTATAAAAATAGGCCCTTTTAGCAGCTGGGCGGTCATAGGCTACTCCAAGGGCGTAGAGGACAGGGGGTACGTGGGGGGACATGTCTGCCACACACGTCTTAGTTGATTTGAATGCACCATCAATAAAAGTGCGTTGCCCAGGTTGTGTCAGTTGATCGATAGACTCATATAGGCATTAAAAAAAATAATATAGCCTATTATAAAAATATGTACAAATATTACATAGACAATATAGGGAGGAAACTTCATATATGCAATAATTGAGATCAGTGTATAGATGGAATATTGGCTTTAGCATGTGAGGCCACCAAGTTTGGGCTATTATGGCCAAAAAGTTTGTTTTGGCATTTTGAGTGTTATTTATTTGTTATGTGCTCATATTTAAATATGCCACATATTTGGTTCACTGGCATGCTCCACCTCCGTGTGGCCAGTTAAAATGTTAACAGGTCTCCCACTGGGCAAGACGCGGCAGTAAAACTGCATGGAAACGTTTATGGAAATGTCTGTATTTCTATCAATCATTAATGAAATGTAGGCTACTTGGAATCCGCGATTTAAGGAGCTAAATGGGAGAGGAATTTAGGAAGTTTTATCTTTAAGCATTTTGAGCGTTATTTATTTATTATGTGCTCTAGCTTTTCCAACGTGTTAGACACCGATATGGTAGTAATAAAGGTTAAAAATTATGTGAAATTGCATTTTTTTTTTATTGAAAAATGTGACTTTTTGTGAGGGAGGATCCCTAAACCCTTTACCAAATACGTGCACCTAAGTCTTTGACAAACCGAGGGAAAACACTGTGAAGCATTGCTGCAGATTAAACTACACCAACAGTATATAAAGGAGTTAAAATGAGCACAACCTTAAACATCTACAGCTGGGAAATGCAACAAATGCATTAATGCAGCAGTGATATTAATCCAGAAACATCCGGTAGAAGAGGAAAACACCGACAGGGAACATTTCACTGCAGAGTGAATACTTTTGTAATGTTTTGAATGCAAGACTTTACTTTAGTATTTGCACAGTGTTGTATTAGTACCTTTACCAAAATAAAGGATCTGAATCCTTCATCCACCTCTGATTATTAAAACATATATCGTCGCTATAATGCGACTTAAGGAAGGCCTTGAATTTACTTATTTCCTTCAAAATAATTTGTAACTGTGTACTGAAACATGGAGAGAAACATTTCTGTTTGTTTTCCAATCCACTTGTCCTGTGAGCATAAAAGAGCTATAGTCTTTAGTTTTATTACTACTTTTTAAAAAAGATTTTTGTTGATAAAATGTGAAAAAAATATGTAAAAAATCAACACCCAAAATACAAAAACAACAAAAATCATACACGAGTATACACACACATACGCACGCGTACACACACACACACACACGCGCGTACACACACACGCGCACACGTACACACACACATGCACACACGCACTCACTCACTCACACACACATACACGCGTACACACACTCTCACACACACACACACACACACGCGCACGCGTACACACAATCACACACACACACATGCATATACACACACATACGCACGCGTACACACACTCACACACACACACACGCGTATACACACACACATACGCACGCACACACACACACACATACAAGCGTACACACACACGCACGCGTACACACAATCACACACACACGCATATACACACACACACATACGCACGCGCACACACACACTCACACACACACACGCGTATACACACACACACATACAAGCGTACACACACACACACACACACACACACACACACACACACACACACACACATACACGGTCAAAGAACCAAAACCCCCCAAAATGTCCTGAAACACCAAACAAAGACCGTCATAGACCAAATCAGTGCGCAAGAACATAAATACATAAAAGTAGATTTGTGTGGCCCGGTTCCCTCAGTGGGTAGAGCAGGCGCACATATACTGAGAGGTTTATGCCTCGACGCAGAGGTCCAGGGTTCGAGTCTGACCTGGGACAATTTCCTGCATGTCTTCCCCCTCCCTCTCTCTCTCTCTCTCTCTCCTCTCTCTCTCTCTCTCACCTAGCCGTTCCTGTTGGAAATTAAAGGTGGAAAGCCCCCCCAAAAAACTAGAATATATATAGATATATACAGATATTGCAGAAAGGGGCCCTGCAGGATTCTTAGTCCACCGTTTCTTCAGGTGGACGGATCACTGAAACAGGTTCAGCCAGTTTGTGAAACACGGTGGCTAGGGTTAACCCCCCAGCCCTAACCCTTGGTACTTTTATTACTTTTGCACCAGTAGATCACCTCAAAGTCTTACTGACCCATGTGAGCTTCACACAGGAACACAAAAGGTAAAAATATTTGGGGTTGTTTGACATCCACACAGGGAGAACAGGTTGTGTGTGTGTCTGTGTGTGTGTGTGTGTGTGTGTGTGTGTGTGTGTGTGTGTGTGTGTGTGTGTGTGTGTGTGTGTGTGTGTGTGTGTGTGTGTGTGTGCAGAGAGCATGGTGGTCCGACTTCTCTTGTTCCTTCACCTCGGCTGTGTGTACCGTCCGTCCCGCTCGTCTTTTCAGATTCATCACCAGGTAAATACACTCAGTCAGACCACAAACAGTAAAGCCCGCAGCCCGAAGAAGAAGAAGAGGAGGAGGAGGAGGAGGAGGAGGAGGAGGAGGAGGAGGAGGAGGAGGAGGAGGAAGATCCCACAGACAGTCTCTTTACTCTGCTTGTTAACTCCCGTAGAACAAAACACATCAGACATCCCACAGGTGTAGGAGGGATTTTTGTTCATTTATTTCACGAGTTTAAGTTCATTCCGACGCAGAGACACAGAGATCAATTTCTAGATGTACAGGAGTAAGAAACATAGAGCAGCATTCGTCGCAGCAGAGGGACATTTTGGGGGAGTGTGGGAGTCATTTCTGGCAGGAAATCTAACTGCAGTGAAGACAGACAAGGAAGGTTTAAAGGAAATAGGTTCATCGGAAAAGTACATTTAAACTCAAAAATGCAGAGACTTGATCCTTTTATATGAAAGCCCAAGAACAGTTACTAAATGGATCTGGATTGTGCTGAAATTATTTTCAATTTGCAAATACAAAAATGAACTTTTAAGATTTTTGAAAATGATGGTTGAATTGGTCATCAAAACCAATGCAGTCAATTGGTCTGTAATGGCCTCTAGCAGGGGTCTTCAACGTTTTTTTAAGGCCAGGGACCCCTTAGCTGAAATAGAGGCCGAGTAGGGACCCCATACTGCATATTAAACTGGGCCAAATAGATGAAAATAAATGGTTATTATTTATACATCATGTTATAACATTAAACACACCATACATCTACCTTCATGGTTGAATGCACTTAATGGAAGTCGCTTTGGATAAAAGCATCAGCTAAATGTAATGTAATATAATGTAACACGTGGAAGGCACAGTTGATCCTTAAGCTTAACTGTATGGCTAACACAGTGGCTACTTAACTATTGCATGCTTATCATCAATGTGCCAATAAATAAATAAATAAATAATATATATATATATATATATATATATATATATATATATATATATACTGTATATTATTTTTTTTTACAAATAGGCCAGTTGCTATTAATATGTTGGATTCATATTAATGTATATTTTCAGATAATATATTTTATCTAAAAAAATAAATAAAAAAAAACATTCAAAAAGATTTTTTTAACACAATGTGGCGGCCCCTTTGCACTAACTCTGAGGACCCCCTAGGGGTCACGGACCCCCTGTTGAAGATCCCTGCCCTGTAGTTACAGCAGAGCTGGAAGAAGTTCTCACATCTTTATTTAGATTAAGTACTATAGGAGAAGATGTGTCTTTGTGCCGGTGCAACACCTGAATTTTCCCTCTGATGGTCAACAAAGGCTCATATTATTTTATCTTAATTTAATGATATTATTTGGCTTCTTGCACATGATTTGAATTGAAGAAGTAGTTTTATTCTCACTGACCAATGATTTTTTTCAACCTTCAGACTGGTCTCAGGTGAATGTGTGTCTTCACTTTCAGTTTCTGCTGGTGAAAACAGTTTTTAACTGAACTTTCCTCTCATCTGAAACCACACTGACACCTACCGGCGAGCACCTGCAACTACAGCTGATTATTATAATTATTTGTCACATAAAATACTTTATTATAATTATATATTATTATAATACAAACATACGTATACGAAATACTTTTTAATGGCCTTATTATGTTTTTTTGACAAAGAATACGACACAATGCTTTAAAGGGAGGAGAATAAAAGCAGTAAGCATTTATATGACAAAATATATAATATTTAATTTATTTAATGGTAAATTATTTT
Organism: Perca fluviatilis; assembly: GCF_010015445.1. NCBI lineage: Eukaryota > Metazoa > Chordata > Actinopteri > Perciformes > Percidae > Perca > Perca fluviatilis. Next base: position 31,770,290 of record NC_053129.1, on the reverse strand, counting down.
TTACCTTAGCATGTGATAGATGAATTACTATTAACTCTGTATTACCTCACTTACTCGCATTATTCATTTATATATTTTATTTATATATTTTTTATTTATGTATGTATGTATATCACTCCCTGATTATTTTTTAGTAATTTTCTTGCATTTTTCCTTTTTTTCCCTTTGTGTTTGTTTTGTCTTTCTTGTCCAAAAATCACACTAAATGAAAATTCAAAGTGAAAAACTCGCTACTGTCATTTTTGTCCCAACCGGACTTCCGTGCAGTACTCAGAGCGTAGCACATTGCTTCGCTTGTAAAAACACAAGGACATTTGCGAATGTTTCGCGTTATTTTAACAATTTTAACTGTTTTAGTTTATTGCTAAAGACTCGTTCCGTTGTTTTTCTCCACCGTGAACTGGAAGGTGAGTTTATTTAAGAGTAAGAGGACGTAAACATGGAGTAAAAGAGACCATTCAAGGTCCATTCATGGAGGCTGAAACTGTTTGCTAACTATTGATGCTAGTAGCGTGTAAGGTTAATATTTAACATGTCGTGTAACGTTCACGGTCCTGTTATTGCTGTGTGGTAATGCACGTGGAAGTGTAGATGTTTTACAAACGATAACAGTATACAAAAGGCTAAAAGTGTAGCTACAGCCAACAACACAAGCAGACAGTATGGTCACTCTAATAACCTTTCACGAACAAGTTTAAGTCTGTTAATTAATGTTCATAGCGCGGTAAAAATGAATGAATGGAGAACTGTAGAGAAGGAATTGATGGGCAATATCAATAATCAAAACTGGCCAGTGGAACCCCCCTACTAATAATTTCCTTTACATAAATTAAGACATTTGCCCCATAACTTGTTGCCGAAAAGGCACAAATTGTTGCAAAAGTGTTTTGATATGCTCTAAATTTCAGTTTTTCTCAAAAATGGTGATCTCAACTAGGGCTGGGCAATATATCGATATTATATCGATATCGTCTTAGATTTGGGATATCGTAATATCGTGATATGGCATAAGTGGTGTCTTTTCCTGGTGAAAAAGCTGCATTACAGTAAAGTGATGTACTTTTCTGAATTTACCAGACTGTTCTAGCTGTTCTATTATTTGCCTTTTACCTAGGGCTGCACGATTATGGCCAAAATGATAATCACGATTATTTTCCCAGCCCTAGTATTCGTATCATAGGTTACAGTTGTCGTATTGTCCCAGCCCTAGTATTCGTATCATAGGTTACAGTTGTCGTATCGTCCCAGCCCTAGTATTCGTATCATAGGTTACAGTTGTCATATCGTCCCAGCCTAGTATTCGTATCATAGGTTACAGTTGTCATATCGTCCCAGCCTAGTATTCGTATCATAGGTTACAGTTGTCGTATCGTCCCAGCGCTAGTATTCGTATCATAGGTTACAGTTGTCATATCGTCCCAGCCCTAGTATTCGTATCATAGGTTACAGTTGTCGTATCGTCCCAGCCTAGTATTCGTATCATAGGTTACAGTTGTCATATCGTCCCAGCCCTAGTATTCGTATCATAGGTTACAGTTGTCGTATCGTCCCAGCCTTAGTATTCGTATCATAGGCTACAGTTGTCATATCGTCCCAGCGCTAGTATTCGTATCATAGGCTACAGTTGTCATATCGTCCCAGCGCTAGTATTCGTATCATAGGCTACAGTTGTCGTATCGTCCCAGCCCTAGTATTCGTATCATACGTTACAGTTGTCATATCGTCCCAGCCCTAGTATTCGTATCATAGGTTACAGTTGTCGTATCGTCCCAGCCCTAGTATTCGTATCATAGGTTACAGTTGTCATATAGTCCCAGCCCTAGTATTCGTATCATAGGCTACAGTTGTCATATCGTCCCAGCGCTAGTATTCGTATCATAGGTTACAGTTGTCGTATCGTCCCAGCGCTAGTATTCGTATCATAGGTTACAGTTGTCATATAGTCCCAGCCCTAGTATTCGTATCATAGGTTACAGTTGTCATATAGTCCCAGCCCTAGTATTCGTATCATAGGTTACAGTTGTCATATCGTCCCAGCGCTAGTATTCAGCGCAGTTGTCATATCGTCCCAGTTGTCATATCGTCCCAGCCTTAGTATTCGTATCATAGGTTAAAGTTGTCATATCGTCCCAGCGCTAGTATTCGTATCATAGGTTACAGTTGTCGTATTGTCCCAGCCCTAGTATTCGTATCATAGGTTACAGTTGTCATATCGTCCCAGCCCTAGTATTCGTATCATAGGTTACAGTTGTCGTATCGTCCCAGCGCTAGTATTCGTATCATAGGTTACAGTTATCATATCGTCCCAGCCCTAGTATTCGTATCATAGGTTACAGTTATCATATCGTCCCAGCCCTAGTATTCATATCATAGGTCACAGTTGTCATATCGTCCCAGCTCTAGTATTCGTATCATAGGCTACAGTTGTCATATCGTCCCAGCCCTAGTATTCGTATCATAGGTTACAGTTGTCGTATCGTCCCAGCGCTAGTATTCGTATCATAGGTTACAGTTGTCATATCGTCCCAGCCCTAGTATTCGTATCATAGGCTACAGTTGTCATCCCCGTGATGTCAATAAAGTTTGTTTGTGTTGACGTCTCCTCAGATGCCTCCCAAACCTCTGGAGCCTCTGGCCAAAAAACTCATGAAGGGAGTGATCGCCCTGGAGCTGCTGGCCGTCTTCGGAGTGTACGGTCTGTTCCACAAGATGAACGCCAGTCGAGGTATCGGTAAAAAGCTGAGATGAAATAATCAATGTTGGACAGGTTATGAAGCCCATTTAAACGTGTGTTGGGGGACTTTCTATCTTCTAACTGAATCTCCATTTGATTTGCTCGTCCTGCAGATTTCAGGAACACCATGAGTCGGAGGTTTCCATCAGTTCTGGAAGGTAAGAAGATATTAATCTCTGTCTGTCCCTTTTGTTAGTGGACGTGCTTTTTGTCACTGTTAAAATATAAGTATAGGTAGAAGGTGTTAATGTTTTACAGTTAATTACACTATTCAATACAATGTCTCAGATACAACTTATTACATTTCCATTACTCTTTATGACAATTTATGACCTTCTATACCTTGACTTTTTATGACTATACTATGACTTTTTCCAACATACTGGATGAATTTTTATGACTTTTTTGAAAAAAAAGAAGCTTTTCAGCCTTTAATGGAAAGGACAGCTAGATATGAAAGGAGAGAGAGGGGGGTTACATGCAGGAAATAGTCTCAGGTCAGAGTTGAACCCTGGACCTTCTGCGTCGAGGTATACACCTCCTTATATGTGCGCCTGCTCTACCAACTGAGCTAACCCGGCCACTATTATGACCTTTTCGACATACTATACTATGACTTTTTTATGAATTTTTTCGACATACTATACTATGACTTTTTTATGAATTTTTTCGACATACTATACTATGACTTTTTTATGAATTTTTTCGACATACTATACTATGACTTTTATGACATACTATACTGATTTTTTTGTGAATTTTTTCGACATATTATGACTTTTTTATGAGTTTTTTTGACATACTGTACTATGACCTTTTTATGACATACTATACTATGAGTTTTTTATGAATTTTTTCTATATACTATACTGCCTTTTTTCGATATATTATACTATGACGTTTTTATGAGTTTTTTTGACATACTGTACTATGACCTTTTTATGACATACTATACTATGAGTTTTTTATGAATTTTTTCTATATACTATACTGCCTTTTTTCGATATATTATACTATGACGTTTTTATGATTTTTTTTCCCAACACACAATAGTATGACTTTTATGACACACTATACTATGACTGTTTTATGAATTTTTTCGACATACTATACTATGACTTTTTTATGACTTTTATCAACATAGTATACTATGACTTTTTTATGACTTTTTTCGACACACTATACTATGACTTTTATCAACATAGTATACTATGACTTTTTTATGACTTTTTTCGACATACTATACTATGACTTTTTTCGACATACTATACTATGACTTTTTTATGACATTTTTCGATATACTATACTATGACTTTTTTATGAATATTTTCGACATACTATACTATGACTTTTTTATGAATTTTTTCGACATACTATACTATGACTTTTTTATGACATTTTTCGATATACTATACTATGACTGTTTTATGAATTTTTTCGACATACTATACTATGACTTTTTTAGGAATATTTTTGACATAATATACTATGACTTTTTTATGAATTTTTTCGACATACTATACTATGACTTTTTTATGAATTTCTTCGACATACTATACTATGACTTTTTTATGACATACTATGACTTTTTTTCGATATACTATACTATGACTTTTTTATGAATTTTATCGATATACTATACTGACTTTTTTCGATATACTATACTATGACGTTTTTATGATTTTTTTCCAACACACTATACTATGACTTTTTTATGAATTTTTTCGACATACTATACTATGACTTTTTTATGAATTTTTTTGACATACTATACTATGACTTTTATGACATACTATACTATGACTTTTTTATGAATTTTTTCGACATACTATACTATGACTTTTATGACATACTATACTATGACTTTTTTATGAATTTTTTCGACATACAATACTATGACTTTTTTATGAATTTCTTCGACATACTATGACTTTTTTATGACATACTATGACTTTTTTTCGATATACTATACTATGACTTTTTTATGAATTTTATCGATATACTATACTGACTTTTTTCGATATACTATACTATGACGTTTTTATGATTTTTTTCCAACACACTATACTATGACTTTTTTATGAATTTTTTCGACATACTATACTATGACTTTTTTATGACTTTTTTTGACATACTATACTATGACTTTTATGACATACTATACTATGACTTTTTTATGAATTTTTTCGACATATACTGACTTTTTTATGAATTCTTTCGACACACTATACTATGACTTTTTTATGAATTTTTTCGACATACTATACTATAACTTTTTTATGACATACTATAGTATGACTTTTTCGACATCCTATACTATGACTTTTTTATGAATTTTTTCGACATACTATACTATGACTTTTTTATGAATTTTTTCGACATACTATACTATGACTTTTATGACATACTATACTGATTTTTTTGTGAATTTTTTCGACATATTATGACTTTTCTATGAGTTTTTTTGACATACTGTACTATGACCTTTTTATGACATACTATACTATGAGTTTTTTATGAATTTTTTCTATATACTATACTGCCTTTTTTCGATATATTATACTATGACGTTTTTATGATTTTTTTTTCCCAACACACAATAGTATGACTTTTATGACACACTATACTATGACTGTTTTATGAATTTTTTCGACATACTATACTATGACTTTTTTTATGACTTTTATCAACATAGTATACTATGACTTTTTATGACTTTTTCGACACACTATACTATGACTTTTATCAACATAGTATACTATGACTTTTTATGACTTTTTCGACATACTATACTATGACTTTTTTCGACATACTATACTATGACTTTTTATGATTATTTTTCGACATACTATACTATGACTTTTTTATGACTTTTTCACAACTATACTATGACTTTTTATGAATATTTTCTCGACTTACATTTTCAACTATACTAAGACTTTTTATGAATTTTTCGACATACTATACTATGACTTTTATGACTTTTTCGATACATACTATACTATGACTTTTTTATGAATTTTTCGACATACTATACTCATGACTTTTTAGGAATATTTTTGACATAATATACTATGACTTTTTTATGAATTTTTTCGACATACTATACTATGACTTTTTATGAATTTCTTCGACATACTATACTATGACTTTTTATTACATACTATGACTTTTTTTCGATATACATACTATGACTTTTTATGAATTTTATCGACATACTATACTGACTTTTTCTCGAGTACTATACTATGACGTTTTATGATTTTTTCCAACACACTATACTATGACTTTTTATGAATTTTTTCGACATACTATACTATGACTTTTTTATGAATTTTTTGACATACTATATACTATGACTTTTTATGACATACTATACTATGACCTTTTTATGAATCTTTTTCACATACTATACTATGACTTTTATGACATACTATACTATGACTTTTTTATGAATTTTTCGACATACAATACTATGACTTTTTTATGAATTTCTTCACATATCACTATGACTTTTTTATGACATACTATGACTTTTTTCTAGCACTATACTTTTTCATGACTTTTTATGAATTTTATCGAGCATACTATACTGACTTTTTTCTGATATACTATACTATGACGTTTTTATGATTTTTTTCCAACACACCATACTCATGACTTTTTTATGAATTTTTTCCACATACTATACTATGACTTTTTATGACTTTTTTTGACATACTATACTATGACTTTTTATGAATTTTTTCGACATATACTGACTTTTTTATGAATTCTTTCGACACACTATACTATGACTTTTTTATGAATTTTTTCGACATACTATACTATAACTTTTTTATGACATACTATAGTATGACTTTTTCGACATCCTATACTATGACTTTTTTATGACATACTATAGTATGACTTTTTCGACATACTATACTATTACTTTTTTATGACATACTATACTATGACTTTTATGAATTTTTTCGACATACTATACTATGACTTTTTTATGAATTTTTTCGACATACTATACTATGACTTTTTTATGACTTTTTTTGACATACTATACTATGACTTTTATGACATACTATAGTATGACTTTTCTCATACTATACTATTACTTTTTTATGACATACTATACTATGACTTTTATGAATTTTATCGACATACTATTACTTTTTTATGAATTTTTCGACATACTATACTATGACTTTTTATGACATACACATACTATGACTTTTCACTATGATTTTTCAACATACCCATGACTTTATACTTTTTCATAATTATACTATGACTTTTTTGACATACCATACTATGACTTTTATATTTCACATACTATACTATGACTTTATGACATACCTATACTATGACTTTTATGACACATACTATGATCTTTTATGACATATACTTCATACTCATGACTTTTTATGACATACTATACTATGACTTTTATGACACTGATTTTTCATATACGACCAACATAATTTATACTATGATTTTATGACTTTCTATACTATACTTATGACTTTTTTCTGACATAATACTATGACTTTTTATGAATTCAACATACTATACTATGACTTTTATATACTGATTTATAACATATTATACACATTTTTAGTCTTACAACCATACGATACTTCTTTCAACATACTATACTATGACTTTTCACATAATATGACTTTTTTGACGACATACTATACTATGACTTTTTATGAATATTTTCACATAACTATACTATGACTTTTTATGATTTTTAACATACTATACTATGACTTTTATAATTCTTCACATACTATACTTTTTGACATACTATACTATGACTTTTATGACTTTTTTTCGACATACTATAACTATGACTTTTTTCACATACTATACTATGACTTTTAACTTTTTTCGACATACCATACCATGACTTTTTATGAATTTTTTGACATACTATAATTAATGACTTTTTATGATTTTATCAACATAGTAATTATACTTTTTCAACATACTATACTATGACTTTTATCATACTATACTATGACTTTTTCAACACACTATACCATGACTTTCGGATACCTTATAATTATGACTTTTTCGCATACCATACGTTTTTAGACTTTTTTTCGAACATACTATACTATGACTCTTTAGATTTTCACATAACTATACTATGACTTTTTTATGACATACTATACTATGATCTTTTTAGGATTTTTATCAACATACTATACTATGACTTTTTCGACACTATTTCATGACTTTTTAGAATTCCTACTATAATTTGACTTTTATGAATTTTTTTCGACATACTCTATGACTTTTTATGACATAATTATACTATGACTCTTTTTATGACTTTTTTCGACATACTATACTATGACTTTTTTATGACATTTTTCGACATAACTATACTCATGACTTTTTTATGAATTTTTTCGACATACTCATGACTTTTTTATGACATACTATACTCATGACTTTTTTATGACTTTTTTGACATACTATACTCATGACTTTTTATGACATTTTTCGACATACTATACTATGACTTTTTTTCGAGATACCATACTATGACTTTTATGACATACTATACTATGACTTTTTATGAATTTTTCACATACTATACTATGACTTTTTTATGACTTTTTCACATACTATACTATGACTTTTTTGACATACCTATACTATGACTTTTTTTCACATACTATACTGATCTCTTTTTTATGAATTTTTTTCAACATACCATAATTGACTTTTTTATGAATTGTTTTGACATACTATGACTTTTTTATGACTTTTTTATGACATACTATACTATGACTTTTTTATGACATTTTTTGACATACTATACTATGACTTCTTTATGATTTTTTTCCAACACACTATACTATGACTTTTATGACATACTATACTATGACTTTTTTATGAATTTTTTCGACATATACTGACTTTTTTATGAATTTTTTCGACATACTATACTATGACTTTTTTTATGACTTTTATCAACATAGTATACTATGACTTTTTTATGACTTTTATCAACATAGTATACTATGACTTTTTTCAACACACTATACTATGACTTTTTTATGACTTTTATCAACATAGTATACTATGACTTTTTTATGACTTTTTTCAACACACTATACTATGACTTTTTTATGACTTTTATCAACATAGTATACTATGACTTTTTTCAACACACTATACTATGACTTTTTTATGACTTTTTTCAACACACTATACTATGACTTTTTTATGACTTTTATCAACATAGTATACTATGACTTTTTTCAACACACTATACTATGACCTTTTTTCGACATACTATACTATGACTTTTTTATGACTTTTATCAACATAGTATACTATGACTTTTTCAACACACTATACTCATGACTTTTTTCACATACTATACCATGACTTTTTATGACTTTTTTCGACATACTTACTATGACTTTTTTCGACATACTATACTATGACTTTTTTCACATACCATACTCATGAGTTTTTTATGACATTTTTTATATACTATACTATGACTTTTTATGAATTTTCGACATACTATACTATGCTTTTTTATGACTTTTATCAACATAGTATACTGACTTTTTTCAACACACTATATACTATGACTTTTTTCAACATACTATACTATGACTTTTTTATGACTTTTTTCGACATACTATACTATGACTTTTTTCGACATACTATACTATGACTTTTTTATGACTTTTTTTCGACATACTATACTATGACTTTTTTCGACATACTATAACTATGACTTTTTCACATACTATACTCATGACTTTTTTCGACATACTATACTATGAGTTTTTTATGACATTTTTCGATATACTATACTATGACTTTTTTATGAATTTTTTCTGACATACTATACTATGACTTTTTTATGAATTTTTTCGACATACTATACTACATGTTTTTTATGACTTTTATCAACATACTATACTATTACTTTTTTATGAATTTTTCGACATACTATGACTTTTTATGACATACTATACTATGACTTTTTTATGACTTTTTTCGACATACTATACTATGACTTTTTTATGACATTTTTCGATATACTATACTATGACTTTTTTATGAATTTTTTCGACATACTATGACTTTTTTATGACATACTATACTATGACTTTTTTATGACTTTTTTTGACATACTATACTATGACTTTTTTATGACATTTTTCGACATACTATACTATGACTTTTTTCGACATACTATACTATGACTTTTATGACATACTATACTATGACTTTTTTATGAATTTTTTCGACATACTATACTATGACTTTTTTATGACTTTTTTCGACATACTATACTATGACTTTTTTCGACATACTATACTATGACTTTTTCGACATACTATACTGACTTTTTTTATGAATTTTTTCGACATACTATACTGACTTTTTTATGAATTGTTTTGACATACTATGACTTTTTTATGACTTTTTTATGACATACTATACTATGACTTTTTTATGACATTTTTTGACATACTATACTATGACTTCTTTATGATTTTTTTCCAACACACTATACTATGACTTTTATGACATACTATACTATGACTTTTTTATGAATTTTTTCGACATATACTGACTTTTTTTTAATTTATATACTAACATAACTATATTCTGACTCTTTATCAACATAGTATACTATGACTTTTTTCAACACACTATACTATGACTTTTTTATGACTTTTTTCAACACACTATACTATGACTTTTTTATGACTTTTATCAACATAGTATACTATGACTTTTTTCAACACACTATACTATGACTTTTTTCGACATACTATACTATGACTTTTTTATGACTTTTATCAACATAGTATACTATGACTTTTTTCAACACACTATACTATGACTTTTTTCGACATACTATACTATGACTTTTTTATGACTTTTTTTCGACATACTATACTATGACTTTTTTCGACATACTATACTATGACTTTTTTCGACATACTATACTATGAGTTTTTTTATGACATTTTTCGATATACTATACTATGACTTTTTTATGAATTTTTTCGACATACTATACTATGACTTTTTTATGACTTTTATCAACATAGTATACTGACTTTTTTCAACACACTATACTATGACTTTTTTCAACATACTATACTATGACTTTTTTATGACTTTTTTCGACATACTATACTATGACTTTTTTCGACATACTATACTATGACTTTTTTATGACTTTTTTCGACATACTATACTATGACTTTTTTCGACATACTATACTATGACTTTTTTCGACATACTATACTATGACTTTTTTCGACATACTATACTATGAGTTTTTTTATGACATTTTTCGATATACTATACTATGACTTTTTTATGAATTTTTTCGACATACTATACTATGACTTTTTTATGAATTTTTTCGACATACTATACTATGACTTTTTTATGACTTTTATCAACATACTATACTATTACTTTTTTATGAATTTTTTCGACATACTATGACTTTTTTATGACATACTATACTATGACGTCATGACCGAAAGAACGAGATCCAGGGTGCAAGCGGCCGAAATGGGTTTCCTCAGGAGGGTGGCTGGCGTCTCCCTTAGAGATAGGGTGAGAAGCTCAGTCATCCGTGAGGAGCTCGGAGTAGAGCCGCTGCTCCTTTGCGTCGAAAGGAGCCAGTTGAGGTGGTTCGGGCATCTGGTGAGGATGCCCCCTGGGCGCCTCCCTAGGGAGGTGTTCCAGGCACGTCCAGCTGGGAGGAGGCCTCGGGGAAGAACCAGGACTAGGTGGAGGGATTATATCTCCAACCTGGCCTGGGAACGCCTCGGGATCCCCCAGTCGGAGCTGGTTAATGTTGCTCGGGAAAGGGAAGTTTGGGGTCCCCTGCTGGAGCTGCTCCCCCCGCGACCCGACACCGGATAAGCGGACGAAGATGGATGGATGGACTATACTATGACTTTTTTATGACTTTTTTCGACATACTATACTATGACTTTTTTATGAATTTTTTCGACATAATATGACTTTTTTATGACATACTATACTATGACTTTTTTATGACTTTTTTCGACATACTATACTATGACTTTTTTCGACATACTATACTATGACTTTTTTATGACTTTTTTATGAATTTTTTCGACATACTATGACTTTTTTATGACATACTATACTATGACTTTTTTCGACATACTATACTATGACTTTTTTATGACTTTTTTTCGATATACTATACTATGAGGTTTTTATGATTTTTTTTCCAACATACTATACTATGAATTTTTTCGACATATTATACTGACTTTTTATGAATTCTTTCGACATTCTATACTATTACTTTTTTATGACATACTATACTATGACTTTTTTTATGACATCCAGGAAATCATCACAGGTCGGATTCGAACCCTGGACCTCTGCGTCGAGGCATAAACCTCCAAGTATACACATACTACACACTATACTATGACTTTTTTATGATTTTTTTCGACATACTATGACTTTTTTTGACATACTATTAGGGTTGGGTACCGAAACCCGGTTCCACTATGGTACCGGTTCCTACGCAAACGGTAGTATTCGGACCGGATTAGAACGCGAATTTCGGTTCCTCGTTTCGGTTCCGACTGAAATATTTTCCCTCTGTTGCTCCGGACAGCGGCAGCCTCTTTTTTCTTTCTCCCTTTTCTGCCGAGTGGCGCACGTGCCCGCTATTCTTGGACATGCTACTCTACAATCACTACTGATAGACAGCTTTCTGTACACGCTCTGACACGGACGTAAAAATATCACACTTTCTCTGTAGTCTACCGTTAGCTAGCTACCGTATATGTAGGCTACTTTGAAAATGTCATATTTTCCCTTTGGGCTCAACAAAACGGACGTAAAAGCATATTAACCATTCACTGACTGCACATGATGGCTAGTAAACATTACACTTACTCTTCTAGTCTATCGTTCAGGACAAGAGCCTGTAGCCTCCCCAAATTGTCTGCCTTTTCAAACTCCTACCTGTGTGTACAGACCTCTTGGACACCGTCTGAGAGAGTTTTCTCCTGTGCAGGACATGCCATAAGTCAGGAGAGGTGTAGTATCTCGCCAGAGAAGGCAAATATGGTCATTTTTCTGCATACCAACTCAACATTTATTTCGTTATTTGTTAAATTATTGTAGTTGTGTGTTAGGTGACTTAGGTTTACTTATTATATATTTAAGTACTTTAAAACGTTAATATATTGTTAAATTTAAATAATTTTCAATAAAAAAAAACTCCATAAAAAGCCTTCTTTTATGTCATTTTTCAAGAATCGGTTTAGGAATCGGAATTGTAAAAATCCAAAGGGTACCCAACCCTACATACTATACTATGACTTTTTTCGACATACTATGACTTTTTTATGACATCCAGGAAATCATCACAGATCGGATTCGAACCCTGGACCTCTGCGTCGAGGCATAAACCTCCAAGTATACACATACTACATACTGTACTATGACTTTTTTTCAGCATACTATACTACACATACATACTTTACCATGACTTATTTTCCTTATACTATACCATGACATACTATGCATTTTTAAATTGTTAGAAAAAAAACCCATCAGACTCAAACAAACCATAAACTGCATCATAAAATGTGAACCGCTTTAATTTTCATTGATGCACATGAACTCTGTACAGTTTTGTTTTGAACTGGTAAATTATCGTTTGCAGACAGAAACATGTAACCATGACATAATATCCTGTATATTAGTCTTTATTATTTTTTGTAAAAAAAAAAAAACCAACTAAACACTGCTCTTCCTCAGGTCACATTTGGTCCCGTTAACAGCAGTGTTTTACGTTCATCAAATGACCGGTTTCTGCTCCTCTGTTTCCTCCCAGTTTACTACCAGTCCAACGAGTGGGCGGGGGTCTATGGCATCCGGGAGAGGGACCACGAAGCCTGGTCAGCCAAACAGGACTGAAAGTGGCCATCAGTTTAAAAGTCCACAAACACATGGCGCCTGCTACTTCTTCCTCTTTTTGTTCCCAACCGCCTTGCCTCCTGCCCTGGCTCGACCGAACGCCTTCTTCTTGTTGAACATGGTCTTCTTCCTGCGGAGCGTCTTGACATCGCGGCCTTGGATCCAGTCGTTGCGCTGAGACTCCCACTTCAACTGCTTCAGGCCTGCAGGGACAAACAGGAAGCGTTAGGCCGGTTACACACGGGAAGCGTCGCGCGAGCGTGTCAGTGTGTATTTCGGCTCCCATGTTAACAGGTCAGAGCTTACACACTGCCTACGTGAGACGTGTGCCTGCTAGAAATAGGACCGATGCCTGTTTTTCACTAGGGGTGGGAATCACCAGAGGCCTCACGATACAATATTATTGCGATTTTAAACATATTGCAATTACCTTTTTTCCAACATTTGTTTTATCTAAAAAGATACATTTCTCTGTTTGTTCTAGGGCTGTCCTCGACTAAAGAAATTCTTAGTCGACTAACACTTATACGATTTGGTCGACTAATCGATTAGTTGATTTAATTGACAGAGCTGTGCGCTTTGAGAGGTGGTTAAGACTAGAAAAGCACAATATAAATGTAGTTAATTAACCATCTGTTTCTCCACAATTAATCCTGAAAAAGCACCACTTTAAATCTTGTGTTTACTATAAATGTGCTCATAAGTTTCTTGGAAATGAGTAATTAAGCATAAAAAAACGACTTATCAACTAAAGAAATCTTAATCGACTAAGAGGTGGCAGCCCTAGTTTGTTCATCTCACTTCAATTTTATTGCTGCAAAATGTGATTGTCAAGCAGACACACTGACCAACACATATATCATAAAAGATCGATACTTGGAGTCTGTGTATCGATACAGTATTGCCACGAAAAATATCGCGATACTATGCTGTATTGATTTTTTTCCCTCCACCCCTATTTTTCACACGAGCGTGTTGGAAGTGTTTCAAGGCAAAATAAAATAGGAAAATACGTTTATGTCATTTAGACACAAATGCATATTAATAAATGACATGTTGATGTTTGAAAGTCAAGGTTTTGATAATGAATGTAATTTAAAAAGAAAAAAATCGATTTTCAAATACAGAATGAAACATTTTGCCATCAATACTGCCAATGTTGCCTTTGCTGTAATCAGATCAGTATATATATTTATGTTTAACATGGTATTTCATTTTATCAATGGGAAACATACGTCCAGACAAGGCTAGCAGCGCCGCGTCAGACACGTTTCTGGTGTGTAAAGACATAGAAAACGCCACGCCGGCAGTGTGGAACCGGCTTTAGAGACTTTAAGTCCCCCCATCTAGGCTTGATACATGTTTAATGAATGGATTATATACGGTAAGTAGTGTTGGTTTGTAATTCGTCAACACTATGTGCTTGGAGATTAAAAGTGACCACTAGACATAAACGTAAGAATAAAGCCCTGGCTGACAGAGTTAAACTGAAATAGTTTTATTTAAATGAAGTCGAGTATTGTTCAACTGATGTGTTTCTCTCTGTGGAGAAGTTATTAAACCTGACTGGTATCCAGCAAACTAAACAAAAACCTTGGTCTAGTCTTCTTCCTGTCAGCATGATGCTCAAATATCTGATCGCTCCGGTGTTCCTACCTGCTTTGTCGGTGTTGGCCATCGCGTTCAGTCCGATGTTGTCAAACTTAGAGCCGGCGTTCTCATCCAACAGGGAGCCAAACTGAAAAAACAAACAAAACGTCATAGTATTGTATGTTGAAAAAAAAAAATAAAAGCAGTATAGTATGTCAAAGAAATTCATTTAAAAAAATAATCATAGTATAGCAAGCCGAACACATTTATAAAAATGTCATAGTATTGTATATCGAAAAAAGCAATAAAAAAAGTCATAAAAATAAACATCTTACCTCGTCAGCAGAAACAAACATGGCCGCATCTTTCTTTCCTTTCTTCTTCTTTCCCTGTTTCGGACCTGTGAGAAGAAAGAGCAACGATCAGTAAAACAATAAAAATGTACGTGATAAACATAGCTTACAGGTAGTTCCTCTAATGATTAGGCCTGCGCGATAAATCGTTATAAAATCGCGATCTCTATTCACAATTTAATTTTCAAATTACTTTTTTTTCTCCTTCAATGAATTTATTGAAAGCATTTGACATGTTTTAATTATGTGAAGACATGTTCAAGGAGTGCAGATAGAGCCTGTATCAGGGCCATATTTAGTTTAGTTCACTGTGTTATAGGTCACTATTTTGGGTGCCCTTTTTTTTTTTAATGCCCCGTATGGGCTTTTTTTTTTTTTATTAATTGAGCCCTTTTTTTTTTCGGGGTTTTTGGGGGCCCCCACTTTTTTTTCGGGGCGCCACAAAAAAGTATGTTTGGTACTGCCAATTTGTCATGGTTCATGTGTGCAATAAACATTACACTTGGTGAGAAAATAATCGTGGCAGAGAATCGGGATATCAATTCTAAGCTAAAAAAAATGATTCATATTTTTGATGCAACATCACAATTCCCACAAAGTAGGGGAATCACAAGTCAGACTAAAGGTTAAAACACAATTTAATGAAGGTCAAAAATAAAAAGACATTGCATATTAAATATGAGTTAAACGAACCTATAGATTCGGAGGATTTCCTTTTCCCCTTCTTCGTCCGAGGAGTGATGTCCGGAACTTCCATCTCCTCGTCTGAATCTGCGCCTAAAAAAACATTTTATTTCATTATTTAAAACGGTAAAGTGTCCTTTTATAATCTTCTGCGAGGGACAGCTGATATATAAGGTTTAAAAAGAGAAGCTTGCGATTAGTTTCTCCCCCCTCGACCCATTTATCTCAACCCTCCTGTTGTCCTCTGCTCAAATCTGACCCATTTTCAGAAAGTTTCTCTATCAGAAATTTGGGTTTTCTTTCAACCAAATTGTAAATAAATAAATAACGTGGATGGTTCCTTACAACGCTCTTCACACTCAAAATAAATTATCAGTTCACTATTTAATTGAATTTAATAGCATCTGAAAAATAATTGATAAAAAAAAGTGACAAAAATGTCAGAAAGAGCTTCAAAAATGTGGGAAAAAAACCCAATAAAACAGTCAAAAGTGCCGAAAAAAATTATTAATTTCAGTGATGACTTTTTATATACTGCTGGTTAGCTTCTCAGCGTTTCCTTTTAGGATTATTTTTAGCGGTGGGGGCAGGTCTGTCCCAACATCAGAGCTACGTTTAGCATTCAGCTCTGAGCCCAAAACTGACGACTCACTCGATGCCAAACGGACGGCGTTCAGTAAAATAAAACATTGTGCGGTGGGGGCTCTAAAGCATTTTAATTAATATTACCTCTGCAGAGTTTAACACGCGCTGTGTGTGTGCACACGTTCCACCATTTGTTTGGTCTCACGTTATATTTTAAGGCCCACTTTGAGACAAAATTCAATGAAGTAATTGATGTATATTTGCTCCATTTAATGGGATAAAACTGCAACGAGGAGTTGTATGTAAACTTGTACTCACCACCGAATGCAGCATCCTCCAGCTCTGGAACTGAAAGATGACAAAAAGAAAGCAAACAAATAAAAAAATGCTTTTTTAAATGGAGTCTGGTTAAACAGAAAGGTGTCAAAGAGGATTTAAAAGGTCTATCTCTGAAGGGACCCTTTTCATAATGTTGTCAGACACTTAGAATATTAATCTGAGTCTGTCAGCGGCAAAGAGGTTACATTACAGCCCGGTCTGTGGCTGCCGGTTACAGCGTTCACTCTTAATACTGGACCAATCAGTCACTTAGACACAAAAACCACATAGGAAAACAGGGTCCAGGTAGAAAACACCTAAAATTACCCTTTAAGTGGCACATGAACCAGAAAACAAATTTAGAAACTATTCCCTACCTTCATCATCGTCATCATCTCCGCCCCCATCAGGATCCATGAACGTCCCCGTCCTCGTCCAGCTCGTCTCCGAAGTCTTCCTCGTCCATACTGCCCAGGGACACCTCCTCATCGTCCAGGTCGTCCAGGTCCGAGTCCTCCGAGTCAGACTCCTCCGCGTCTTTCTTCCCCTTTTTACTCTTCACATTACTGGCAGAGAGAGAGAGAGAGGCAGAGAGAGGCAGAGAGAGGAGGGTGAGAGAGAGAGAGAGAGAGGCAGAGAGAGAGAGAGAGGCAGAGAGAGGCAGAGACAGAGAGAGAGAGAGGGGCAGAGAGAGAGGGGCAGAGAGAGAGAGAGGCAGAGAGAGAGAGAGAGGCAGAGGCAGAGAGAGGCAGAGAGAGAGAGAGGCAGAGAGAGAGAGAGGCAGAGAGAGAGAGAGAGGCAGAGAGAGAGAGAGAGAGAGAGAGAGGGGCAGAGAGGCAGAGAGAGAGAGAGAGGCAGAGAGAGAGACAGAGAGAGAGGCAGAGAGAGAGACAGAGAGAGAGGCAGAGAGACAGAGAGAGAGGCAGAGAGAGAGACAGAGAGAGAGAGAGAGGCAGAGAGAGAGACAGAGAGAGACAGAGAGAGAGGCAGAGAGAGAGACAGAGAGAGAGGCAGAGAGACAGAGAGAGAGACAGAGAGACAGAGAGAGAGGCAGAGAGAGAGACAGAGAGAGAGACAGAGAGAGAGACAGAGAGAGAGACAGAGAGACAGAGAGAGAGGCAGAGAGAGAGACAGAGAGAGAGACAGAGAGACAGAGAGAGGCAGAGAGAGAGACAGAGAGAGAGGCAGAGAGAGGCAGAGAGAGAGAGAGGGAGAATGTGTTGTTGATATGAGTCAATCAATACGTAAGATGGAAAAACAAAAATCTTAATATAATCTTATAATAATAATAATTCTAATCTTAATAGTGGACCAATGTCAAAGATTGTTGTTCCTATCAGTTACTTAAGACACAAAAACACAGGAACATATGGTCCAGGTTTAAAGGAAACGGTAGTTACCCTTTAGAGGGTGAACGTGATAGGGACCGAACAGAGCACAGAAACCAGCGGGAGCGAGACGGCGCCAGAGATTAAATTAAAACATGACGCTGCAATGCGGTGAGTGCGCCCAAAGATCGCGAGGCATTTCGTTTCAGAAAAGAGAACCACTTACAACTCCCAATACGTTCGTTGATTGGCTACTGCTAGCCGGAGAGTAGCCTATCCAGGGCTCCAGACTGCGCCCACATTTTAAGGGTAGTAGCCTAAACAATGCATGTTTAATTTTAAGTTAAATTCATTGTAATTGTAGACTAGAGCTGGTATATTTTTTTAATATTTAGTTTACTGTCAAGACAGCGATGGTGCAATCTTCAAAAGTGACCCTGAA
Organism: Perca fluviatilis; assembly: GCF_010015445.1. NCBI lineage: Eukaryota > Metazoa > Chordata > Actinopteri > Perciformes > Percidae > Perca > Perca fluviatilis. The sequence goes on along the minus strand of NC_053129.1, from coordinate 31,751,276 downwards.
TTTGAAACAGCACATTGTAATTTCTGCATCTATTATCAAAGTATTTATTAGTAATACAGTGGAAATTAGTAGAGATGTGAATATTCGGTTAGCATGTTGATTTTCGCTGTGTGCCCCTAAATTTTCTGGTTGTGCCCCTAACATTTTCAGTTGGGGGCCACTGTGCTCCTAGTGAAAAAAGTTAGTCTGGAGCCCTGCTATCAGAGCAAGACAAAGCAGCCGCCCTGTTCACACGCCAATCAATCAATCAATCAATCAGTCAGCCAATCAATCAATCAATCAATCAGGTGATCAGGATATGACGGGAGAAATTTGGTGGGCTCGGGACGGGATGGGAGCGACAACTGATTCCCGTGTCACCCGTTAAGACACTGCCTTGTGTCTACATTCAGCATGTTGTCCATGTGGAGCGTCCTGACAGGACGTTCTTTAAGAAACAATAAAGCTGAGAAGTGCTCACCCTGCAAAGTCCAGATCATCGATGGCCAGGTCCGTGAAGTACGAGTCTCCCTCGCAGGAATCTGTTCCGAAAACAAAGTCAGATGAAGTCCAAAAGACACAGAAACACCTACATATTTACAACTAGTTCAAACTGGATTAAATCACTAACACAAAAGAGGTTTTTAGCACAATAGAACCACAGGAACAAATGAAATTATTATTATTATTATTATTATTATAAGTAAAAAGAAACTAATTGTAATTATTCGTACCGTAACACATTTTAAAAATTTAATTTATTCTTCCATTCAAAACAGATACAAGGACTTTGTCTTAATGTTTTGGGGCTAAAGAACTGCAAGTTAGGAATCTTAATTTTTATGGGCATTTTATTTTGATAGGACAGCTGAAGATATGAAAGGGGAGAGAGAGAGAAGGGGAATGAGAGAGGACGTAGAGGACTGAACCTCTATAGATATATATAGATATAGGTCTATATTACATGGTGAGCTACCCAGGCGCCCAGAATCTTCATTTTAAAATAGAACTAAAATAATGTAAAATATATCAGTTTAAAAATGAAAAGAGCTGTGCAGTGTTTAAAAGAAAAGGAGGATGGAGTCTGCTAATGTTGTGAGAATAAAGAATATGTGCAATGTCGTCCTTAAATCTCAAAGTACAGTAAGACTTTTAGTTTCATGTTGGCTTACACGTTATTGGTTGGTTATTGTTCCTGTGCTGCTATTATTATTATTATTATTATTATTATTATTGAATGTTTTGCAGCAGGCGGTCCAAACTCTGCAAGCTGAAGTCAGCTGACGTGAACCTGGAGAAACCTTTACGGTGACTCTGCAGGGCTTCGGTTCAACCGAGCGCCTCGACTCACCGAGCAATTTCTCAAACTCTTCGTCGTCCACGTCCTCCACGCTGTCGTTATCGCCGTCTCCTCGCGGCCGGCGAGTCTTACGCTGCTTATCCTGCTGACGTTTCCTGAAGAAGCTGTAGAAGAAAAAGGGGAAAGAAAAAAAAAAGTCAAAAACTGCAGAAATCTAAAAGACCATAAACTGGGACCTGATGGCTTTCTTTTGCATTTCTTTTTGCGTGTGCCTGTACTGTTCTTGTCTTATATATGGGCAGCGGTGGCCTAAAGGTTAAAGAAGCGAGCTTGTGACCGGGAGGTGACCGGGAGTTCAATCCCCAGATCGACAGGATAAAATCTGGGTGGGGATTACCACCACTGAGGTGCCCTTGAGCAAGGCCCTTAACCCCCAACCTGCTCCAGTGGAGCTGCTCAGTGGCCAGCAGATCAGACTGTGGTTGCACTGGGCAGCTTCCAGGTATGAATGTGGAACTGTGTGAATGTGATCAGGTCGTCGTTGCAAATGAGAAGTTGTTCTCAAATATCCCTGGATAAATAAAAAGGTTAAATAAATAAAAAATATCCATACTCTGGGACTGTACTGTTGTACTTGCTGTGGGCCTGCCTTGATCTCTGGAGTCCTGGGGCCCTATCTTTGCAGCGCAAAGCCCGACGCAAGGGTCTTTGCTCTCTCTCTCTCTTTTATTTATTTATTTATTTATTTATGAGAGAAACCAAATCTTGATTTTGACTGCGTTCAAACACATCAGAGGTAAGCAGGAGATAGTCTCACTAACTACAAAGTAAAAGTAGTTTTTGTTGCGTCTATGTGAGGATAAAGAAATCATATGAGAAATAAAAGCTACATTTTGTCAATAACTTCTCTATGAAATGGTTTCAAACTCACCGATGGAAGAAGATTTCATCCACAGCGACCTGACTCTCCTCTTTAAACAGAAACTCCTCACAGTTCACTGACGGAGACAAAGGAGAACAGAAAAATAAACTCAAAAACCCCAAACAAACTACAGACGGGTATTGATATTGATAGATATATTATATTAGTTATAAAAACAAGAGACACTCACCTGGTATAGAGATGAGAGAACTGTGTTTGGGCGTCAGCGCTGCAGAGTCTGTGTTTTCTAAGAAATAATAAAAATATATTGAAGCAGAAACCAAGATATCTTCACATACTGACATTATTAAAAAGGGCAAACCTGCCACCTTCTACTTGTTATTGTTTTCCATTATCGTACTCTCTTTTGCATCCTTACTATCCTAATTTATCCCAATTCAGAATTTTTTGAAATTGTCTTTCCATTTTTCTTATGATGGCGTTTTCTGTGTTGACACTGTAACTGAAGTTCGCCCCCCAATGATCTCTCGGTATGAATAAAGACTGATTGGGGCGTGAGCGCCATCACTGAAGGCTTGTATCATGTGGACGCGCCGACAGTGTTGTTTTCATTACTCTGAATTCCTCATGGGGGAGACAGAAACTACACATTATAGCTTAAAAGGTGCTTGAGAAACGTAACACGTCTCCATAGCAGCAGGCGGCGCTACTCTGTAGTAGGGCTGTCCTCGACTAAAGAAATTCTTAGTCGACTAACACTTATATGATTTTGTCGACTAATCGATTAGTTGATTTAATTGACAGAGCTGTGCGCTTAGAGAGGTGGTTAAGACTAGAAAAGCACAACATAAATGTAGTTAATTAACCATCTGTAAAACTGAGTTTCTCCACAATTAATCCTGCAAAAGCACCACTTTAAATCTTGTGTTTACCATAAATGTGCTGATGAGTTTCTTGGAAATGAGTAATTAAGCATGAATAAGCATAAAAAATGACTTATCAACTAAAGAAATCTTAGTCGACTAAGACCAAAACAACCGATTAGTCGACTAATCGACTAAGAGGTGGCAGCCCTACTCTGTATTGTTGCCCAAGAAAATGAAAACCGGCAGCTGATTGGACGAACGCGTCCGGAAATTCAAAGCCAGACTGTCATGGCGGCTCGTTCAGAATACGATATCTCATATTGTACTAAAATAGTTTCACCGAAACATGTTTCTGAAAACATTTTAAGAGAGAAATAGGCCGTGCAGTTGCTGAATCTGTCTTCATTTCAGCTCAACAAAGGTCAGTTTAAAAGATTTGTCAGATTTTGAGAGACTCTAGTCACCTCATTGCGCTCGCCATTTCCGGGTGAGTCCCGACTGCCCGATTATTTGATAAACTCTGAGTAGTTTCCTGTCTCTGTGTCCACGCCACGCTCCTTTAGGAGACTAGCGGCAGGTCCGAGTGTGTCGATTAACAACAATAACGGGAGAAGTGAACGTGAACGCAGATTATGAGCGATCCTTTCGCCCCATTGTCAATAAAGTAAATATTGGAGCCATTCTTCACAAGTCACATATACCCAGAACATTCAGACACTGAAATGCCATTTTCCAGACGGACAAATCAGACGAAAATGTACTCTGATTGAGACCTGGTTCTGTCTCAGGACCGAACTCTCGCGAGATTTGGCGATGCAGAGAAGCTAACGTCAGCTAACGTTCCTGAACGCCCCAACAAAACTAATCTCCGTGATGCTATGTTGCTATATTGCTGTGCAAATATCCGACGCTAGCAAACGAACATATTAATAAATTATTCAAATATAACTTTTCATCCATCCACACGACGTTCACTGCACGTCCAAATGAGGCCACGCCCCTTTAGGAGACAGGAAGTGTACCATTGGCGCTGGTTGAAATGTGCTATCGTTAGTGTAGAGCATCTTTGAGACAACTGATTATCTAGAATACAATATAGTCTGTTTTTATTACGTTTTCCCTTCTGCTGTTTGGGGTTTCTGAAGACGAATCGATCCAAGAATCTGATGAGGGTGAAGTCCTGCAGAGGGTCGCCTGAGTACTGGATGGACCCCCCCTGAGGAAACAACAGATCCAAATGGTTTATGGAGAGAGAGAGAGAGAAAAAAAAAAAAAAAAAAAAAGAAAGAAATGAAGTATGTTTAAATAATGTCACAGACACCTACAGATACAGCTGCTCTAAAGGCTACGTTCAGACTGCAGGCAAAAGTGGCCCAAATCAGATTTTTTTGGGGTCCAGTGACCAGGTCAGACTTCTTCAGAAGTAGTGTGAACACTCAGATCTTGCCCAGATCGGATTTTTTCAAATCAGATTTAGACCACTTCCATATGTGGTCCTGAATCAGACCCAGGTCAGATTTTCTTTTTTTTTCAATGCGGCCACAGTGTGAACAACCAAGGAGGATTTGATGCGACTTTTACTACATCGACATTTGTCACCATTCTGCGCCGGCAGGAGTTAGCCCTAGACACAGACGGTAACATTAAAAACTGGACTAGGCCTACAACGTGGAGAACAGTGATGGAGCACGTCAATGGAGGGAGAGGGAGGTGTTAGACCTAGTTAGTGAATGCTCATTATGTCATGGCTGCCATTACACAAACATTTTGAAATTAAAGCGAGAATGCTGACTTCCTCCATGACCTCCCTAACTTTAGTGCGACAGCGTGCTGCGTCTGATGTCACTGTTATTGGTCTTTTGCGCATGCGGGTCGGTTCGAAACCGCAAACAGTTCACACTGGGATCTGATGAAGGCCACATTTTAAAAAGCTAATGTGCCAAACCAAAAATCGGATCTGAGCAAAAAAATCAGAATTAAGCATCAAGACTTGTAGTGGGAACGTAGCCTTCGTTTCCGTGCGATGAAATGATCAAAGTTTTACCTCCAGGATGGTTTTTGCAAACAGCGACACGGAGGGGTGGAAGTGCACGGCGAGCTGCAGAGACACACAAACACGGGAAACGTTTCAAGAGAGGGAAAGTTTACACACGTTTGGGTTTAATCTCCGTTAACAGATTCACAAACTAGTTACTGGAGAATAGTCCGAGAGAACATTCCTGTTGGTTCATTTATGGAGTTAAACTGTGGAACACCTTGGACTATGAACTGAAGTGCTGCAAAAGTGTTTGTAAATTTAAGAATTTGTATAAGAAAAAAATACAGCAATGTTATAAGAAACATTATGACTAATATGCTTAAAATGATGATAATTAAATGTAAAGATAGGTAGTACTGATAATACTGTTTTTTTGTTTTTTATTTGTGTTTTGTTTTTGATGTGCACAAATAAGTGACAGGTACCATAAGATTTTCTTCTTCCTGTTGCTTTTTTTTTCATTCATGCATGTTATGAATGAATGAATAAATAAATAAACTTGAGTTCTTTCTATTTATTTACTTAGAAAAAGTTTCCCCTTTAAGAACTGAAACTTCTTCTCATCCTCTGAAACAGACTTGAACTAATTGAGGGACATTATGTTTTTGCACTACAGGGGGTGGTGATATAGATACAATCAACACATGTATTATCATAAGAATACATATTTGGTTGTGTGTTTCTATTTTGGCCATTTCTTCTCAAAAAAAAATCATGCATCTCAAGAAACTTCATGGTTAAAGGGGTGATAGAAGAACAAGTTGACCTCATCATAGTTGAATTACGACAGCTTGGTGGGTAAAAAGAACATACATAGAACCTCAAAGTCCCACTGACACCTCTTTCCTCTGCAAATCTAACAATTTGAAACTAAAAGTTGAAATAAATCTGGATTCGGTGCATCCCCTCTTATTGGTTCCTCACCCTCTGCAGTTCCCATAACGTCGTGTGGTCGGCGCCGCAGAATAACGGGTTTCTGTGCAGCGGGTCGTAGCGGTGGCTGCTCTTCCCTCCTGGAAGTCAACACAGAAATCAAGAATCAATTAAGAATAATTAAGATGCAACTTTTACTATAAAACGTCCATTCAAACCGCTCCTATTAATGCTGTTGTTGTGCTGCAGAATCGGCATTTTTTCCCCCCCCAAAAGATTTGATGGAAATGCGAAAGTAATCAACAGTAATTATCAGACAAAATCTGTTATTTATTTTAATGTTTTCAAGATTAGCCAAATATGTAAGAAACCACAGAAAAGATACAAAAAGGTATTTCTGGCTCTTGGAAAGATTTAAATCTTGATTTTACACTTTTAAAAACACTGTCATCATCGTTGTCAATCAGCTTCTCCATCCACATCTGTAATATTACACTACTGTGGCTGAACAAACACCAAAAGCCAAATACTGATTAGAAATCTCTCACACACCTTCCAGGTTCTGGTGATGTACCCATGATGCAGTGGGCTTTGCCTTCTCCGTCTCTAAACTCACTCCTTCCTCCAGTTTGTCGGCGTCCACAAAACGCTCCTCTTCGTCATCATCATCATCATCTTTCTCTTCAGCGAGGTCTTTGAACTCCTCCTCCTCCCCCTCCTGAGGGAACACAACAGGAAGTGATGCTAAAAATCAAACTTTAACGACAAAACACTGTAAAAAAAAAATCTTCTCAGGGATCATCGAGATTAAGAGAAGGGCCGGGAAATAAAATCAATACAATTGTATGTATCGTGATAGAGATATATATATATATATATATATTTCTTTCTTTTTTTTTACCAATGATTTACATCTTTCATTCATACTTTAAAACGAACCAATACTTTAAGAAGAACAAAGAAGAGCACAAATGTCTGTTGGTGACATTTAAGAACGGCTTGTTTATTGCTATGACTATATGGCCAAAATCTATTAAAAAAGTAATAAAAATAACTTATTTCACCAGTAAATTACTGTTAAAACGACAAAAATCAATCACTTGATGCGAAAAGGGTTTGAACTTTGAATGCACCACGAAGCTACCAGTTTCAAGTAAACGCACCGCCAGTGTTATGTTTCTGACGACGGCATCTGCAGACTAATCATTTTGATATATAATAATTTATACTCTTTATTTAGCCTAGAAATCTAGACCCACCCTAGGGTCAGTCTAGCAACTCTCTGTTGGCTTGCGAGCTGGAAAAAACCAAACTCTAGCCAGGGGTGGGGGGGGGGGCAGTGCCCAGGAGGTGAACTGGCATTGTAATGGCACTTAAGCATAATTCCTTATATATTTATAGTTTTATTTCTATTTTAAATCATCCACGAATGCTGAAAGAGTCTATAACATTTTCCACATGTAGATTTTGATTCTAACTTTGTGAGACATCCAGTCTGGAACATGATGTGAGCACTGTTTGCCTGAACCGATAAAGGTACAAGGTCACCCTAGAAACTATCTCTGGTTTTCCCATGCCAGTTAAGATGTAACTGGGGGGTGAAAGTCATACAGGGAGGAGGAGGTGAGATGGCTCCAAGATGTCTCTTGTATTTCTCTGATTGTCTTCATGTGTATCAGATTGCCTGTCAAAATTGTAGCGTCATACTAAGCCAAGTGCGTGTGTGCTGTCACTCTGAAGATGCAGATAAGCCTGGTGTTCTTGTTCACTCATTTGAGAAACTGACTCCACACTGGGCTGCGGCCTTTTGTGAAATCATGTTGCTCCTATTTGCAAATATATCTTTTTTAATAAAATACAAAAACCCAACTTGGTTTTAGTCTCATCTGTCTTATTTGTTTCAATTTACTAAACTCTGAAATATCCCCCCCCCTGCTGCAAAGGAAACGTCCACTACAGCATCTCTCCAGCTACCAGTCAACCTCCGGACTTCGGTCCGTACTGGGACTTGAACCAGCGACCCTCCGGTTCCCGACCTAACTCTCTACGGACTGACTGTTTGAATCCTCTACAGCGAAATACAGTCACCCTTTACACCGTTTATCTGACAGCATTCTACCAGTGTTTAAACCAGCTGCTAGCTAACGCTAGGCTAACGTTACCTGCTGCCAGGTGTATTGTGTGAACTAGCGTGACGTGCGGCGATGTTACAGCTGCCTCCAAGGTCTGTTTCGGAGCATCAGAGAGAAGCGCGCGCATTTCAGTGGCACCGAAATGCGCGTTGCTGTTCGGTCCGGTAGATATCGGCCGTTAAGGCACCGGTGCCGTATCAGCGCCGGGGTTTCGATACCTACTCACCCCGTCCTCCTGCAGCAGGATCTTGAGGCTCGGTTTGGCCTTCATGACCTCCGACACCAGGAAGAGCGCGCCGCAGGCGAAGCTGGCGCCCTGCTCGGCGCTGACCTGCAGCAGTCGCTTGACGAAGGCTTTGACTCGCCGCAGCACGATGTCCGCCTTCAGAGACTTGTAGAGCAGGTTGAGGAACATGCTCTGTCTGGAGGACGAAGACAGCCCCGTGTCCAGCAGCTTCCTGCACAGGAGGAGGAGGAGGAGGAGGAGGAGGAGGAGGAGGAGGAGAAGGAGGAGGAGGAGGAGAAGGAGAAGGAGGAGGAGGAGAAGGAGGAGGAGGAGGAGGAGAAGGAGGAGGAGGGAGAGGGGGGGGGAGGAGAGGAGGAGGAGGAGAAGGAGGGGGAGAAGAGGAGGGAAGGGGAAAGGAGAGGAGGAGGAGGAGAAGGAGGGGAGGAGGAGAAGGAGGAGGAGGAGAAGGAGGAGGAGGAGGAGAAGGAGGAGAAGAAGGAGGAGAAGGAGGAGAAGGAGGAGGAGGAGGAGGAGAAGGAGGAGGAGAAGGAGGAGAAGGAGGAGGAGGAGAAGGAGGAGGAGAAGAAGGAGGAGAAGGAGGAGGAGGAGGAGGGAGAAGAAGGAGGAGGAGAAGAAGGAGGAGAAGAAGGAGGAGAAGGAGGAGGAGGAGGAGGAGGAGGAGGAGGAGGAGGAGAAGGAGAATCAACATTTAGATTTTCATCTCACTACAGTTTCTATAGAAACTAGGGATGGGCATTCGATTAAATTTTCTTAAATCGATCGTCGGGAGAATTAACGATCGACTATCGATTAATCATTAATATTTTTATATTAAAATGTATTATTTATTTAACTTTTTATAAATTTTAAATGCAAGGAAAATACAAAAATACTAATAAAATAATGATAAAATAATAAAAATTAATGAGATCTTAATTACAAGAAGAACAACTTGTGGCAGTTAAACTGGAGGATATAGATATAGATTATAGATATAGATTATAGATATAGATTACAGATTATAGATATAGATTATAGATATAGATTATAGATATAGATTATAGATATAGATTATAGATTACAGATTATAGATATAGATTATAGATATAGATTATAGATATAGATTATAGATATAGATTATAGATTACAGATTATAGATATAGATTATAGATATAGATATATGCGCTGCGGTGCTCTGAAGCAGCAGAACCTGCAGCTGCGAGCCGGCGTTCTTAAACAGAGTTCCTCGTTTGTTCCAAAATAATACGGTAAATAAAAAGAATAATGTTAAATAATAACTTAACCAAAAACATAATAATACTTAGGCTATGTTTAGACGGAAACGATCTGAAGAGAAAACGCAAAAGTGGCAACAAAAGCTTGTCATCATCAATCATTTAAATATTGAGCCATTACATTGAAATTATTTTAGATAACAGAAGCCTATAATTTCTGTAGCTTACTCTGTAACAACAGCGAGCGTCATCGTGTAAACAGGGCCTTAGATCTGCATTAAGATAATGTAATTAATAGTGGGTTTATTGTTATTTGCTACAGAATGCTCAGGAAAGGAAACGCTGCAATCCTATTTTGCAGCAATAAAGGTGAAGTGAGAAGAACAAAACAGAGAAATGTATCTTTTTAGATAAAACAGATGTTGACAAAGTTTCCTTTTGGGGACATCATTTGAATTTGGAAAAAAATTGAAGTTGGAAAAAGAGGTAATACATTGCAATATATCGCAGAATATTGCAAATTTAAAATCGCAATAATATCATTTTCATGGGGAAAAAAAGTGCATGGTATATTGCTGAGATTGATGGATTTTAATAATTGTGACTGGAAGGTGGGAAACAAGCTGCAAAAAAACTGTTTGTAAAAACTCCCAGGGGGTTCCACAATTTCCCCAAAACATTATTCAAATGATCGGACTTTATATAAAAGGGATTTAATGGCCAGTGAAAACACAAACATTTGCGAAAAATGACCTTAAGTAGAAAAGTAGCGATGATGAGATTAGAGCCGCAAAGACCAATCAATTAGTTGTCAACTATTAAATTAATCGCCAACTATTTCAATAACCTCTTAATCAGTTTGAGTAATATTTTATGAGAAGAAAGTAAAACTTGTGTGAAGTCAGCTTGTTAAATGTGAATATTGTTCTAGTGTCTTCTCTCCTCTGGGACAGGAAACTGAATATCTTTGAGAATATCTTTTTGGGAAACGGTACTTTAACGGTACTTGCGTTTAAACTTTTTGGTACTTTCCCTCTGTCTGTTACAAAAAAATAAATATTTCAGTTGTAAAAATAACTCCAAATCTATTGATCCCATTTACTCAGAACATTCGGTTATTTATTCTGAATATTTTACACTGACAGAAATTAAATAAAAATAAAACTCCTCCCAAACCTGTCCCTACGACCTATCAAACTGAATAAGTAGTAAACTTGTATTTGTATATTATTCTTTATTTTATTTTCATCATGACCGTTTTTAATTGCTCTTTAAATGTTCCATGTAAAGCACTTTGAGTTGCCTTGATGCTGAAAGCTGCTGTAGAAATAAAGTCGCCTTGCCTTCCTTGCGCGCTCAGGTACCGAAATTTGGCACCGTTTGATTTTACGTGAACCAACGCTCGGTAGTAGCGATGTGATTCGGTCGGTACCGGTGAAAGTACCGGGTTCGGTACTAAAGGTGGGAATCTTCGCTGATCTCCCAATTCGATTATCATGTCAGCGATTCAATTCGATATCTCGATGCATCACGATGCGTCAAATACTTGTTTCTATTAAAGCCATGTAGGAGATTTAATTTAATTTTTCAAGCTTCAAAAACAAAACACTCTGCAGTGCTCTAATACTAAATAAACTGGATACATAAAACTTTACAGCACTGAGCACTAGGGCTGGGTACCGAACGTCGATACTTTTATGGTATCAAAAAAAATACTCCAATCCTACGAGTATCGGAAAAAATTATTTATCTTTCGGTGCCAAATTTCGGTTCCAAAAGCGTCCGAGTGCGTAAGCGCAAGCTTATCTGTCCTCTCTGCATATTTGCTCTTTTATTAATGTTACTCTGAGTGAGCAGTTTTACCGGAATTTTTTAATTTTGATAACTGTTTTGATTCACAATTAAAGTGGAAAATAAAAGCTTTTGCGTTTAATGTATTTGTGTTGATGTTGAAATGGACTTTAAAACATACGGTATCGAAAAAAGTATCGTTAGGAACCGGCATCGAAACTGAGGTATCGAAATTGGCGCCGGATCGAAAGCTTTTGAACGATACCCAGCCCTACTGAGCACACGGCACTTCCTGAATGTGCAAAACACACACCAGAATATGTAAACAGAAAGGTTGTCAGGCGAAATAAAGCAGACATTAGTTATCGATAGCAGCATCAATTCAACGATTACGTCGTTGATTATTTGATTAATTTCAACACCTCTATTCGGTACCCTAACGGTGCGTTCTTTTTGTCCAAACGGGTCGTTTTTACGAAGGTTGTTTTCCGGAGTTACAAACCGGATGTTGCAAAAGAACCCCCGAGGTCGTATCGACTCGTCAAGTCGTCTGAACTCAGAGGACCCCGAAGCTCACTTTCAAAGATGGCTACGTCGTGCATAACACGTAGTAAACATCGGGGTTTTCTACAATTTTAAGCACTTTTGTCTTTGTTGTAACCAAATGAAGAAGTGGTACACATAGCGCTGTATACCGCTACCTATAGGCATGTCTCTACAGTCTTATTAGGAGTTAAACATAGCGGTGTACTGCTACCTATAGGCATGTCACTACAGTCTTATTAGGAGTTAAATATAGCGTTGTATACCGCTACCTATAGGCATGTCTCTACAGTCTTATTAGGAGTTAAACATAGCGCTGTATACCGCTGCCTATAGGCATGTCTCTACAGTCTTATTAGGAGTTAAACATAGCGCTGTATACTGCTACCTATAGACATGTCACTACAGTCTTATTAGGAGTTAAACATAGCGCTGTATACTGCTACCTATAGGCATGTCTCTACAGTCTTATTAGGAGTTAAATATCGCCTAATTAGTTATTTTGTAGCTTGTGCAGCTGAAATTGGCTAGAGACGCTCGGTTGCTATATGACAACAACGCTTTAAGCCGAGTCTTGAGCAGAAAGCAGAGCAGTAGCCTAACGTTAACGTTAATAAAAACGTAATTTTCATGTATCAAACTGTGAAATATATGTGTGTAATATGTCAATAACTGGGTGAATAGAATCCTAAATGTTACTAAAAATGTTACAAAAATCCACCTTCTCTCCGACTCGTAGTATCGTGTGACAAAAAGAACAACAACAACCCTCGCCGGTTATTCGTTTTTCGACACGGATGTGACGTCACACTCGAGCTACTAGTCGCGATTACAAGACAAAAAGAACGCACCACATCCCTACAAACAACTCATCCAGAAAATAAATCCACAGACGTCGGCCGGTGTGGCGGTACCTGTAGAGAGCGACGTAGTATCGGTCGGAGATGCTCTGCTGCGAGTCCATCACCTGGAAGAGCAGCATGAGCGCCTGCACGGCCGTGTTGAACTTCACCAGGTGAACCACTCGGAAAAGCGTGTCCAGCTGCTCCTTCACCTTCTCGTCGCCGGCGCTGGCGTAGGGATACGCCCGGTTCACGCCCGACAGCAGCGCGCTCAGCATCTTCGACTCCACGTCCTTCTTCTTGACGCAGGCGCGGAAGAACGAGAAGTAGATGGCGATGAGCTTGGCGGCCAGGTCGGCCTCGTCGTGGCTCAGCATCACCTGGCTGAGGAAGCACACGGAGTAGTACTGCGCCTTGGCGGCGATGTTGGGCCGGAACATGATGCGCTCCACCTCGCAGCACACCACCGCCTTCATGTTGGGGTGCTTGTGCAGCAGCGACTCCAGCAGGTAGGACGCCTTGGCCGCCGTCTTGTACTCGGGGTCGCCCAGCTTGTTGACCACCTGGACGCAGCACGCGCTCCTGCTCCGGGCGGTTGCACAGCAACTCGTACGCCGTGGCCAGGGCCTTCGCCTTGGTGGCCGCCACCGTGTCGTGCGCAACGTCGTCCAGGGCCGCCGCGAACTCGGCCACGTGGTGCTTCAGGTGGTGCTCGAAGTACCAGAGGACGAGGCGGCGGTCGCGGGCGTCGCGGTTGCCGCTCGCCTTCTCCTCCAGCTGGTCGAACGGGTGCTCGGCGAAGGCGCGGAGCTTCCGGTGCTCCGGCAGCAGGTCGGACAGAAGCAGCTCGCGCAGCGTGTCCAGCGCCATCAGGCCCATGCGCCGGCTGCCCCGTTTCTTCACCATGGACACCAGGCTCTCCACGTGCTCCAGCGTGTGCACCGGCGCGTCCTGGATCAGCACCGTCATGGCCGCCATCCTGTCGGCCAGAACGCCCGAGGACACGACCGTCTTCATCCAGTTGGAGTTGGCGCCTTTCTGCAGGTTCTTCTTGCTCTTGTAGAGCGCCACGTCGGCCTCGAACAGCTGCTGGGCGAGCGCCTTGTACCGGGACACCAGGGACGGGTCCTGCGGCGCCGACGAGCCCTCCGCGGTGTACTCCAGGTCGAACCACTTCCCCCCGGGTTTGATCAGCAGGATCTGTCGCCGCTGGAACTCAAACACGTTCACGTTCTGCTTCTTCTTCGCGGCGTCTTTCGTCTTCTTGGCCTTCTGTCTCTCCTCCTGCTGCTTCGCGGTGACTCTCTGCTGCTCCGCGTTGGCTGCGTCTCCCTCCGGCGGCGCCGCTTTCTTCGCTTTGGCCTTTTTTTCGCCCTCCGTATCGCCGGCGTCTGCTGCGTCGCCTTCGGGCTCGTCCGGGATGACCTGCAGTCCGGAGTACGCCCGGACGCCCAGTTTGGCGATGAACTTCTCAAGCTCGCCCTCTTCCAGGTCGTCTATCGCTCCTTTCTTTCCTCCGTCGATGAGCTCGTTGGTGTCGTTCAGGCCGGCGAGCAGGATGTAGTCAGCCTGGGGACGGACGAGAGAAGAAGAAAAAACAAAAACACTGTCATAATCTGAAAACATGTCTTATATTTTAGATTCTTCAAAGTAGCCACCCTTTGCTTTTTTTATTAATAAGGGAAAAACTTCCACTAATGAACCCTGACAAAGCACACCTGTGAAGGTAAAACCATTTCAGGTGACTACCTCATGAAGCTCATTGAGAGAACACCAAGGGTTTGCAGAGTTACCAAAAAAAGCAAAGGGTGGCTACTTTGAGGAATCTAAAATATAAGACATGCTTTCAGTTATTTCACACTTTTTTGTTAAGTACATAATTCCATATGTGTTCATTCATAGTTTTGATGCCTTCAGTGAGAATCTACAATGTAAATAGTCATGCAAATAAAGAAACACATTGAATGAGAAGGTGTGTCCAAACTTTTGGCCTGTACTGTATATAAACCTATTTTTGGTACATTTAACAAGTTGTCAGATGTTAAATGGCTGAACAACCGAAGCCGTACAAGGACTACAGAAATAAAAAATTGCCTACAACTGTTTTGGGTTTCTTCAACCAGCTGCACTTTTTGAGAAACTGGAACCAGGAAGAGACCGTTTTTTTGTTGCTTATAAGAATAATCAGAATAATGGGCAATTAATAATAATTCTCTGTTGACTAAGATAAGATAAACCTTTATTGATCCCCAGAGTGGACATTCAGTTGTTACAGCAGCACAAAAACACACAAAAAAAAAACAAAAAAAAAAAAAAAAAAAAAAAAAAAGACCAAATAAAATAAAAATAATAGAATAAAAATAGAAAAACATGGAGAGTGTTGGAGATTAATAGCAGCAGTCATTAAGTCTAGGTTAACAGTGTACACCAGACTGATATGATAAATCGACTAATCGTTTCAGCTACTTGTGTAAACTGTTCGGTAGTTTAATTTGAAACACATCATACTTTATAAAGTGTTTATATGTTTTGCATGTATATCTTAATTTGTAACGTAACGTACGTCTCAAATGTAGTCGAGTAACGTTAGAGGTAGAAAGTGGCATGAAAAGAAAATACTCAAGTATTTGAAATGTATACTTAAGTACAGTAACGCTGCTTGAGTACATGTACTTTCCACCACTGTTATTAACAAGTAACCCTGCTGCAGTACTACTGTCTGTAAAGAGGTTTTATCTGGAAAACTCACCTGCGTTCCTCCCAGCCGTAAAACTTCGTCCAGACTGAACTCTTCCTCTTCTTTCTTCCCTCTGTCTTCACCTCCACCATCTGCCGGGTCTCCATCTTCCTCTCCGCCGCTGTTTTCAGCCTCCATGTCGTCTTCTTCAGGCTGAAATGTCACCTTACTGCTCGCTTTGGATTTTTTTCGGTACTTGTTTTTCGACGCCATGCTTGCTACAGCATGAGGAGAACGTGACCCGGATGTAGAAAAACGACGTCGCGTCGGCGTTTCCGGACATGTAAAAATCAAGTCTTTTTTTTTTGTAAGTTAATTATTTATTTATTTTTATTAAAAAGGAAATATGAGTAGGAACATGTACATAACATATTACTGTCGTTTTAATATTTTTTTTATGGACAGTAATCAGAGATTTCGGAGATTTCCCCAAAACCAATCACAATGTTTTCTCCCCCCTACGTCACCATCGTTTGGCCAATCAGAGAGTTTGTCGTTCCTGTGAAGTGTCAAGCTTACCATTTTTCGACTTGATGAATGACACAGGAAACGCAAGAATAATTCTTTCAAAAATAAAACAGTTAATACTGAAGCTGAGCATCTCTTAGCTGAAAGATGTAAAATAAATAAATAGGAAGTTTTTAAGGAATAAATACAATGTGATTTTTCTTTTTAAATACAGTGGTTCTACTGATGGCCATATTATTTCCAAAATCCTAGCTATTGCTATGTTGGCTTGTTGAAGAATTAACCCACAAAAAAAGGACATACACACATTAATCAAGTAGACTAAGATTTGTTTTAAAACAATTAAAAACCCCTGTATATTTAGTTTTCTACACTACAAATATGTCACAGGAAGATATTTTATTGTGAAAGATTAACCGGATGTTATATATTTTCTTTTATTATTGCGGTGAGCTTAACACTCACCAGTCTGTTAGCGTATCACTCTTACACAAGGACTTCGTAGTTTTAAGCTACTGTCAACGACTGACGGACACAAATGAACAAATGTATATTTTTATCATTTGTACCCGAAGCTAAAACGTTATTTCCGGCTGCGGTTCCGTTCGTATTTGACCGTTAACGTAACGTTACTTGTAGCTAACGTGGCTAAAGCTCAATGGCTAACAGCTAACTGTCAGTGAGCGGAGAGTTGGGCCATGTGGTTGAAGTTACATTTAATTACACTTGTCTTGTCTAATAATGCTACCACGCCAACTGTCATTTAACTTATATTATAAAACAGTGTCCTAGTTGTATTTAGTCGGACATTACCAGCAGAATGAGGGCTTGTTTTGGTGTTAAAACACAGCTGCTCATCAGCAGAGTCTTCAGTCGTCCATCAACAGCAGGTGATGATCTGATGTGATATTTGCATGTTTTCTGCAATAATATTGGATGTATATATTTTTTGACAATTGTTTTACATGTTTCACATGTAATGCCTGTTTTGTTGGTCGGTTTCTTACGTTTATTTGCTTATTGTTGAGTAATCAATGTACTGTATATAAAATATTTAAGTGTTTGCTAGATATACATTTTCTGTTTTTAACTGTAAATTGATTTCAATTTGAATTATCCATACCTGTGTATATATATATATATGTTGTAAATTGTTTTTCAAGTTTGACTAGGTGTTCTGGTATTTTATATTATTTCTTATAATCTGTTTGGATGTTGTGTGTCTAATACCTGCTGCTGTAAAACAGTAATTTCAGTTTGGGATTATCTATCTATCTATCTATCTATCTATCTATCTATCTATCTATCTATTCTAATTAATTGGGTTAGGGTCTTGCACCAAACAACCCTACAAAGTCACTTTTAAACTATCCATGTTTGTAAATTGCTGGTCATCTCATTCAGGATAAGTTCTTTGTTATGAAAACTATATTTTACTAATGTTTGTGTGTGACAGTGCGATGGCGAGCAGTTCAGACCAGACTCCTCTGCAGCCCTCCAACCGGCGAGGAAAAGCCCCAGCACTCCATGCTGCGACACCTGACCACCAAAATAAAAGCCACAGGTCCGATTCCGGTGGCGGAGTACATGAGAGAGGTGCTCACCAACCCAGTGACGGTGAGTGGAAATCAGTCGCCCTAAACATCGGTCACAGACAGACCTTCTGCGGAGCCGTCCTGGATCAGTTAGAGAAAACTGCCTGTTTGAGATTAAACTGCTTTTATTGTGAAGAACTTTGTTACTTTTTGTTTTGATAAATAAATACTTACGTATGAACTTTATTACTTACAAAATTACTTCTGAACTTACTTACTCACGAAATTGTGGATTTACTAATTTACGGACTTGTCCACTTACTCACTTTTTTAGGAGAATGTACGAACTTACTTACTTACTCAATTACTTACTCACCAGGGGCGTGGCACAAAATTCTGGGCCCTGCAGAAAGGCATTTTCTGTGGGCCCCTCCCCGCATCCACAGCTATTCATTCTAGCAACTTTTTGGGCCCTCCTCACATGAGGGCCCTGGGTACTCAGGCCCCTTTCCCCCCCCAGTCCGACGCCCCTGTTACTCACTCACGCCCTCACTTACTTACTCACTCACTCACTCACTCACACCCTCACTTACTTACTCACTCACTCACTCACTCACACCCTCACTTACTTACTCACTCACTCACTCACTCACACCCTCACTTACTTACTCACTCACTCACTCACTTACTCACTCACTTACTTACTCACTCACTCACTCACTTACTACCTCACTCACTCACTTACTCACTCACCTACCTCACTCACCACTTACTTCACTCACTTACTTACTACTATCACACCATTATCTTACCAACTCTCACCTCTCTCACCTAACTTACTTCCTGCACAATACCTTCACTCACTTCCTACTCACTTACTTACTTACTCTACTCACTTAATTACTTACTCTACTCACTCACTCCACTTCACTCTTACTCACCTACCACTCACACCCTCACCTCACTCCTTACCTCACTCACCTACTCACACTCACTTTTACTTACTTACTCACCACTCACTCACTTACTCACTCACTCACTCACTTACTCACTCACTCACTCACACCCTCACTCACCTTACTCACTCACCTCACTCAACTTCACTTACTTACTCACCACTCACTCACTCACTTACTCTCACCTCCACTCACTCACGCCTCACTCCTACTTCTTACTTACTACTCCACTCACTCACTCCCTCACTCTACTTCCCACTCACTCCACTACCTACTTCTACTCACTCTCACTCACTCACTTACTCACTCACTTACTCACTCACTTACTTACTCACACCGTCACTTACTTACTTACTCACTTACTCACTCCACCTCACTCACTCACTTACTCACTCACTCACTCACTCACTTACTCACTCCTCACTCACTTCACTTACCTCACCTCCACTCACCTCACTCTACTTACTCACCAATCACTTTCACTCACCTCTCACTTACCACTCACCTCACTCCTTACTCACCACTCACCTCACTCACTCTACTCACTCACCTCACTTCTTACTCACCTCACTCCTACTCTTACTCACCACCCTACCTCACCACCTCACTCACCTCACTCCTTACTTCACCTCACTCTACTTACTCACTCTCACTCTCATTCTACCTCCACCACCACCTCTACCACTCTCACTCCTACTTACTCCACCTCACCTCCCATTTCACTCACCACTCCACCACTCCTTACTCACCACCTCACCACACCCCTCACCTACTTACCCACTACCCCACTCACCACTTATTCATGCCCCTCACCTCTACTTACTTACTCACTCACCTCTACTCTTACTCCACCACTCTTACCTCACCTCACCCCATGCCCCCACTCCCCACTCCACCTCACCCACTCCCCACCTCACCTCCACCACCTCTACTTCACCACCACCACCCACCTACTCTACCTCACCACCTCACCTCACCTCTTACTTACCCACCACCACCTACCCACCACCACCTCACCTCTACCTTACCTCACCACCACCCCTCACTTACTCACCACCACTCACCTCACCTCACTTCTACCTCACCACCTCACACTCACCTACTTACTCACACCTCACTCCCACTTCACCACCCCACCCACCTCACCCTCACTCCTCCACCTCACCCACCTCACTCTACTCACCTCACCCACCTCACTCTTACTTACTCCCCACTCCACCACCACTCAACTCACCACCACGCTCCCTCACTTACTCACTCAATTACTCACTCACTCACTCATGCCCTCACTTAATTACTTAGAATATTTTTTGAATTCCAACAATAAGAAACTATAGTGGTTAGAAGTTAGTGGAAGTGAAAAAATGTGTCAAACGTTGAAAGAAACGACAAAAACTTTGCAAAAAAAAGCGGACAAAAAATGTCAGAAAAAGTCATCGAAAAAAGTGTTTTTGACCCGAGAGGACACGGTCGGTGGGAAGACCACACAAGGGTTAAGATGAACTGTTCCTTCTATATTAACCTTTTATTTAACAAAAACCTGACTAGTTTGTGACCCTCTGCCGCTGCTCATGGTCCTTGCTTTTCTCTTTCAGGGTTATTACGTGACGAACGACATGCTGGGACCGGAAGGAGATTTCATCACGTCACCAGAAATCAGTCAGATCTTCGGAGAAGTGAGGCTGGAAAATAAATCCACCTTAACAGGAAAGAAAATAGTCTCACGTGCAGTTTTTCCTTTTTAGGATTTAGGTTTAGCAGAGGGGGCAGGTACCTACTTCTGATACCGTTGCCATGGCGGCCTGCCACTACCAAATCAACACAGAGGAAACACTGTTGACCTGTTTCTCAGTTTATTACATAGAGTTAATTTGAGATGAAATGTTTTATTTTACTTATCTACATATCCACTCAACCCATCTCCTCTACAGCTACAGTACAGGCCAAAATCACCAAAACATGTACACGCATTTTCTAGTAAAACCGCACGTTTCCTCCCAGTCAGATGAGAGAAGTCGTGAGAGCGCTTCGTCCTGCTGTCCTAGGTGTGTGACGGTGTGTTTCTGTGTGTCCCAGCTGCTCGCCGTGTGGGCCGTCAGCGAGTGGATGGCCGCCGGTCGACCCGAACAGCTGCAGCTGGTCGAGCTCGGACCTGGGAAAGGATCGCTGGCCAGCGACGTCCTCCGAGTACGGACTTCATTTATTACGGCAGCAGGATCTGAGCGGTCACGAAAAGGAATACAAACGAATGCGTTAGAAGTTTGACCAGATTTGGGGTTTTTTTTTCTCGCTCCAGGCAGACTGATCTCGTGAAGTGGCGTGCGTATGACACGCCAAATCGTTTTTGCGTGTTATCGAGACGCATGAATCGCTTTTTAGTAGGGCTGGGCGCATCGTTCGGATCTCATCGATTCTGATTCTTTGAGCGCTGGAGTTGGAACGGGTCACGTGCTTATTTCACAGAGAAGAGGAACGTTTTATTTTGATTCAAAAGGTGGGTTGGCAGTTAGACGGGGGCTTTTTCAAGGTAAAATAAAGCCACGCTAGAGCGCCGCTTACCGC
Source organism: Perca fluviatilis (assembly GCF_010015445.1). NCBI lineage: Eukaryota > Metazoa > Chordata > Actinopteri > Perciformes > Percidae > Perca > Perca fluviatilis. The sequence continues at coordinate 31,730,310 of NC_053129.1, read as the reverse complement.
GCTCCACGGCTGCAACACAACAAGCGCCTGGTCGCTACGGAAAAAAACAAAACTTGCGCATGTTAACCCTTGTGTGGTCCTTTGGGTCACCGGGACCCGAAGGACCACACAAAGGATGATGTACAGTACGGGCCAAAAGTTTGGACACACCTTCTCATACAGTATGATTCTTATATTTTTATTTTTTTTTCTGACGATTACATCAAAGGTACATAGAATGAACACATATGGAATTATGTACTTAACAAAAAGTGTGAAATAACTGAAAACATGTCTTATATTTTAGATTCTTCAAAGTAGCCACCCTTTGCTTTTTGATAACTCTGCAAAACCTTGGTGTTCTCTCAATGAGCTTCATGAGGTAGTCACCTGAAATGGTTTTACCTTCACAGGTGTGCTTTGTCAGGGTTCATTAGTGGAAGTTTTTCCCTTATTAATAAAAAAGCAAAGGGTGGCTACTTTGAAGAATCTAAAATATAAGACATGTTTTCAGTTATTTCACACTTTTTTGTTAAGTACATAATTCCATATGTGTTCATTCATAGTTTTGATGCCTTCAGTGAGAATCTACAATGTAAATAGTCATGAAAATAAAAAGGAAACTCATTGAATGAGAAGGTGTGTCCAAACTTTTGGCCTGTACTGTACTTCCGTTTATTTTGTTGAGAATTGCTCTCTAAACCCTGTCTCTTGTAAAGTAAGTAAAGTTTGTTTCCGAGCACATTTAAGCTTAAGTTTAAGCTGACCAAAACGCTGTACAAACGAGCACCAAGGTGCTGCATTAACCTTTTGTTTTGTCCTTCTGGTCACCGGGACCCCGAAGGACAAAACAAGGGTTAAATTTGGAACCCGTGATCGGATTCGAAACCAAATCAACGATCCCAATAAAGAAACGATTCTGTAATTTTTGAAACCATTCCAAGTAGGACTCGTTCCTCGATGCCCAACCCTACTTTTTAGCGTGTTTATCAACGCCATTACATTACATTACATGTCATTTAGCTGACGCTTCTATCCAAAGCGACTTACAATTGTTACATATCAGAGGTCACACGCCTCCGGAGCGACTAGGGCTTAAGTGTCTCGCTCAGGGACACGTTGGTTCAGACGTGTATCGTCCAGGTGCCAGAAAGTTAAAAATCCTGCCATGTTTTTGGATCTGCCTCTACATCTAGATCTAGAACAGGTGTTTTCACTAACGAGCTCATCTACCTGGTAGAGGAGCTGGTGTAGTGATGGTTGGGACAGCTGCTGGACAGGATTTCTACTTCCTGGCAACCTGGACTACACACCTCTGCATTGGTTGATGTACCGCAGTGGGAATCGAACCCGGGGTCTCCCACACCAGAGGGCACGTGACCTATCCACTGCGCCATCACCAGCCCATCGACCTGCATTACGTGTGAATCTTCGGCGTAGCGAGTGGTGTGAAAGGACGTAGGTCCGTGGATGGGTAGAACGCAGGACTCTCACCCAGGAGAGCCGGGACCGCGTCCCGTGTTTGGCGTTCTTCAACCTTTTTATTTTTTATATTTTTTAAGCCTTCCCCGATGTTTCTTCCCTAAACCGTTTGCTGTTTTCCTAAGCGTGGGACGTTGGTCACCGTTGTGTTTTTGTCGTTTTCTTGTGTTATTTCCCAATGTTCTTTTACCTTAACCCAACCTTTATTTTTATTTTGTATTTTTTTTATTTATTTTTTTACACCCGTGTGACGTTCTCGCGATTAGACGCCACGTGTACGTTTACATCCGCTGTATACAGCGTAGACATACACGAGGATAGTAGGGCTGTGCAATTAATCGAAATGTAATCGCGATTATGATTTCGGCTCCCGACGATCACAAAAACTGAATAATCGGAAAAAACTATTATTTAGCTCATTACGTTTTGCAAGTAAAGTCTTATTTTCTCTTGTGTTCTAAATGAAAAGTTTAAAGTTAAGTTTAAATAGGAAAAGTATTAAGGCAAACTTCACAGATGTGTGTATTTTTTTAACTGTTGGATTTATTTAACTTTTTTCCCACTGTTTTTTAAGCTCAGTAATTGCAACATTTTTCCAGAAGTCCACGAGTAATCGTGTTAAATTATTGTGATTTCAATATTGACCGAAATAATCGTGATTATATAGATTTGTTTTTTCATAATCGAGCAGCCCTACGGGATAGCTCAAAATGCGTACAGATAACACGCCATTTGGCTTTAGGAAAGTGGCGTGTACAGTACAGGCCAAAAGTTTGGACACACCTTCTCATTCAATGAGTTTCCTTTTTATTTTCATGACTATTTACATTGTAGATTCTCACTGAAGGCATCAAAACTATGAATGAACACATATGGAATTATGTACTTAACAAAAAAGTGTGAAATAACTGAAAACATGTCTTATATTTTAGATTCTTCAAAGTAGCCACCCTTTGCTTTTTTATTAATAAGGGAAAAACTTCCACTAATTAACCCTGACAAAGCACACCTGTGAAGGTAAAACCATTTCAGGTGACTACCTCATGAAGCTCATTGAGAGAACACCAAGGGTTTGCAGAGTTATCACAAAAAGCAAAGGGTGGCTACTTTGAGGAATCTAAAATATAAGACATGTTTTCAAGTTATTTCACACTTTTTTGTTAAGCACATAATTCCATATGTGTTCATTCATAGTTTTGATGCCTTCAGTGAGAATCTACAATGTAAATAGTCATGAAAATAAAAAGGAAACTCATTGAATGAGAAGGTGTGTCCAAACTCTTGGCCTGTACTGTGTGTTTACGCGAAGTCACGATGCCACGTTGCTGCAGGTGTTCGGCCAGTTGCGGGCCGTGCTGGGCGGAGCCTCGGTGTCGCTCCACCTGGTGGAGGTGAGTCGGGCGCTGAGTCGTCTTCAGGCCCAGAGTCTGACCGGGAGCCGCGGCCAGGAGGCGCACGGCGAGGATGAGCCCGCGTACCGCCGCGGGGAAACCGGCGCCGGCCTGCCGGTGTCCTGGTATCGCCGCCTGGAGGACGTCCCCGCAGGTACAGCTGACGGGACCCCCTTTCCACGGGACGATGTCTTTTGGTTCCGTTTCTTCATGTAAAGAGAGTACAACTTGGGTTCATTAGCTCAATTCAATTTTATTTATAGTATCAAATCATAACAAAACAAAAGTTATCTCGAGACACTTTACAGATAGAGTAGGTCTAGACCACACTCTATAATTTCTAAAACCCCAACAATTACAGTAATTCCATCAGCTCACAGTCTCACAGTCAGTTCCTCTTTTTCCTTCTCTCAGGATTCAGCATCTTTCTCGCTCATGAGTTCTTTGACGCTCTGCCCATCCACAAATTTCAGGTATGCTTTTAAAGCCGCTGTGTGTGTGTGTGTGTGGAACTGCTAATGTAGTAATTTACCTTTTTTATTCATTTTAATTTATTTAAAAGCTTTTACATGTTACTGTATTTCATTTACATCCTAATTATCCTCATTCATCGGGAGCGTGCCTATGTTCCCACAGCCCTATGTTCCCACAGCCCTATGTTCCCACAGCCCTATGGTCCCACAGCCCAATGGTCCCACAGCCCTATGTTCCCACAGCCCTATGGTCCCACAGCCCTATGTTCCCACAGCCCTATGATCCCACAGCCCTATGTTCCCACAGCCCAATGGTCCCACAGCCCTATGTTCCCACATTTCCTTTTTCATAAATTTGTATCAGATTTTATCCCCATAACCCTAACCTTTTATTCCCCTAACCCTAAAAGATTTTGTGGGAGGATAGGGCTTAAATTGAAAGGAAATGTAGGAACACAAGACCTCATTTTGAAAATAATATAGGGACATAGGGCCTAATTTTAAGAAAAATCTTAGAAATGTGGGAACATAGGGCTGTGGGAACATAGGGCTGTGGGACCATAGGGCTGTGGGACCTTTTGGTAGCCTTCTATTTTTAGCCTTCTGTTTTTGATGATGGTATTGCTTCTTCTCTGTGTTCAGTGTTCTTCACACTGAGACAAATCAAATATTGATACTTAAAAGAAGTTTAAAACAATATCAATTGACTACAGTTGACTCAATGGCATTGTAAATGAGGGTCGCACCTCAGCTATCTCAAGGAAAAATTAAGGTTGAATTAATTCATTAAATGACATCAAACTACCACCAGATGGAGCCAACGTGAAATACATCTTTTGTACCTCATGCCGTACAGACAGACTTCTCTCCTGTGTTTACTTTGTTTGTATAAACGTAATAATGTCAGCGTTTTCCCTCGGTTTGTGGAAGACTTAAATTTAGATTTAAAAAAAAAAAGCAACTCCCCCATGCATTCTGTGTCTCTGCGTGATTTTGCGTCTCTTTGTAGTCATGTTGTGTCTCTTTTTGGTCATTTTCTTTTCTTTGTGCTAGTTTTGTGTCTTTTTTTTCTCTCCATATCTGTGTCTAAAACGTTGGAAAAGCTAGAGCAGATAATACATAAATAACACTCAGAAAGCTTCAATCTACATTGGAGAGAGCAGCAGTCAGTAAGAGAGAGTAGCAGTCAGTAGGAGAGAGCAGCAGTCAGTAGGAGAGAGTAGCAGTCAGTAGGAGAGCAGCAGTCAGTAGGGGAGAGTAGCAGCAGTCAGTAGGAGAGAGTAGCAGTCAGTAGGGGAGAGCAGCAGTCAGTAGGGGAGAGTAGCAGTCAGTAGGAGAGAGCAGCAGTCAGTAGGAGAGAGCAGCAGTCAGTAGGAGAGCAGCAGTCAGTAGGAGAGAGTAGCAGCAGTCAGTAGGAGAGAGCAGCAGTCAGTAGGAGAGCAGCAGTGAGAGAGCAGCAGTCAGTAGAGAGAGCAGCAGTCAGTAGAGAGAGCAGCAGTCAGTAGGAGAGAGCAGCAGTCAGTAGGAGAGAGCAGCAGTCAGTAGAGAGCAGCAGTTCGGTAGAGGCAGCAGTGTAGGAGAGAGCAGCAGTCAGTAGGAGAGAGCAGCAGTCAGTAGGAGAGCAGCAGTCAGTAGGAGAGCAGCAGTCAGTAGGAGAGCAGCAGTCAGTAGGAGAGAGTAGCAGTCAGTAGGAGAGAGCAGCAGTCAGTAGGAGAGCAGCAGTCAGTAGGAGAGAGTAGCAGCAGTCAGTAGGAGAGAGTAGCAGCAGTCAGTAGGAGAGAGTAGCAGCAGTCAGTAGGAGAGAGCAGCAGTCAGTAGGAGAGCAGCAGTCAGTAAGAGAGCAGCAGTCAGTAAGAGAGCAGCAGTCAGTAAGAGAGCAGCAGTCAGTAGGGGAGAGCAGCAGTCAGTAGGGGAGAGTAGCAGTCAGTAGAGAGAGCAGCAGTCAGTGGGAGAGCAGCAGTCAGTAGGGAGAGCAGCAGTCAGTAGGGAGGCGCAGTCAGTAGGGAAGCAGCAGTCAGTAGGAGAGCAGCAGTCAGTAGGGAGCAGCAGTCAGTAAGAGAGCAGCAGTCGTAGGGGAGAGCAGCAGTCAGTAGGGGAGAGCAGCAGTCAGTAGGAGAGAGTAGCAGTCAGTAGGGGAGAGCAGCAGTCAGTAGGGAGAGCAGCAGTCAGTAAGGGAGAGCAGCAGTCAGTAGGAGAGCAGCAGTCAGTAGGAGAGCAGCAGTCAGTAGGAGAGCAGCAGTCAGTAAGAGAGAGCAGCAGTCGGTAAGAGACCAGCAGTCAGTAAGAGAGCAGCAGTCAGTAGGGAGAGCAGCAGTCAGTAGGGAGAGCAGCAGTCAGTAGGAGAGAGCAGCAGTCAGTAGGAGAGAGCAACAGTCAGAAGGAGAGAGCAGCAGTCAGTAGGAGAGCAGCAGTCAGTAAGAGAGAGCAGTCAGTAGGGGAGAGCAGCAGTCAGTAGGGGAGAGCAGCAGTCAGTAGGAGAGCAGCAGTCAGTAGGGGAGAGAGCAGCAGTCAGTAAGAGAGAGCAGCAGTCAGTAGAGAGAGCAGCGTCAGTAGAGAGCAGCAGTCAGTAGGGAGAGTAGCAGTCAGTAGGAGAGCAGCAGTCAGTAAGAGAGCAGCAGTCAGTAGGAGAGAGCAGCAGTCAGTAGGAGAGCAGCAGTCAGTAGAGAGCAGCAGTCAGTAGGAGAGCAGCAGTCAGTAGAGAGCAGCAGTCAGTAGGAGAGAGCAGCAGTCAGTAAGAGAGAGCAGCAGTCAGTAGGAGAGAGCAGCAGTCAGTAGGCCAGGGAGAGCAGCAGTCAGTAGGAGAGAGCAGGTTCCTGATTGTGCGTACTAATGTGTGTGTGTGTGTGTGTTATGATTGTGCGTATTGATGTGTGTGTGTGTGTGTGTGTGTGTGTTCCTGATTGTGCGTACTAATGTGTGTGTGTGTGTTCCTGATTGTGCGTACTAATGTGTTGTGTGTGTGTGTGTGTGTGTGTGTGTGTGTGTGTGTTCCTGCTTGTGCGTATTGATATGTGTGTGTGTGTTCCTGATTGTGCGTATTGATGTGTGTGTGTGTGTGTTCCTGATTGTGTGTATTGATATGTGTGTGTTTTGCGTAGCGGACGCAGAAAGGCTGGAGGGAGGTGATGGTGGACATCGACCCGGAGAAGCCCGACCAGCTGAGGTTCGTCGTGGCGCCGTCTCCCACTCTGGCCTCGTCCACGCTCGTACAGGTAACGGACCTGGAGACACAACTACACACACACACAGCAGATACACAACTACACACACACACAGCAGATACACAACTACACACACACACAGCAGATACACAACTACACACACACACAGCAGATACACAACTACACACACACAGCTGATACACAACTACACACACACACAGCTGATACACACACACACACACAGCTGATACACAACTACACACACACAGCTGATACACAACTACACACACACACAGCTGATACACAACTACACACACACAGCTGATACACAACTACACACACACACAGCAGATACACAACTACACACACACAGCTGATACACAACTACACACACACACAGCTGATACACAACTACACACACACAGCTGATACACAACTACACACACACACAGCAGATACACAACTACACACACACAGTGCACATACACACACAGCAGATACAACTACACACACACAGCTGATACACATCTACACACACACACAGCAGATACACAACTACACACACACAGCTGATACACAACTACACACACACACAGCAGATACACAACTACACACACACACAGCGATGCAACTACACAGACAGAGACACAGCACACACACACAGCTGATACACAACTACACACACACACAGCAGATACACAACTACACACACACAGCTGATGCACATACACACACACACACACAGAGATACAGCTACACACACACACACAGCTGATACAGCTACACACACACAGCAGAGACACAGCTAAGGCACACACAGCAGATGACTGACTAAACACGCAGACACAGCGTACACACACACACACACAGCAGATACACAGCTACACACAACGCAGGTGTCACAACTACAAACGTTACACACCCGCTGGTCCGCTACAACACACACACAGCAAGATACCTGGACACACTGGCCATTCCTTCACACACAGCGGATGCACACACTAGCGACTGGCCGCCTACACACACCGGTCACATACACCGGATGGAGCTGTACACCCAGCTGATCCTACAACACAGCAGATGCTAAAAAAAGTGAATAAAAAAGAGCAACCCGGATGCACAGCTACCACAAAAAAACAGAGCAGTACAAAAAAAAGGACACCTGGCAGGGGTCACTGGCTGGTCCTGCTGACCTGCTTGATGGCAGGTCGCAATGGGATCACTATAAAGCTGGGCCTATATAAAACACACAAACACAGACCACACAAACCAAAAAAAGTGATTGGCATGGACGTGA